>NW_027466284.1:307500-352500 GCF_046127955.1 Nelusetta ayraudi
TCATTTTCCCCTTAGCAGCGAGAAGCAAGCAGCTTAGCGCATGCCACACTCATTCAAGCCAGAGGATCAGAGCCGCTTCATTCACAACTAAACCATCAGGTCTCCGTCCCAGCACCACCACTTACTAATCAAAGGAGATCATCCATTCATCACCCTGCACGTCCTGCTTCTCTTCGTAGTATGACAACTTGGGCTGCGTTCAGACTGCGGGCGAATCCGATTCCAATCAGACTCCTTCTCAAATCTGATCTTCTTTGTAGCCAGTGTCCAAATGGGCTGTGGTTCTGTTCAGACTGGGCCACGTTGCTGAGCCCTCTGACAGGTCGCTGTAGCTACGAGGTGGGAGTGGAGGCGTGGTCCAGCGTAGCGTGTAGCGTGTAGCGTGTGACGTCACACGACTGCGACAGCGGCGCTTGGCTTGCTAGCTTAGCTTGAATGGAGCTTCTGTATCTGAGCTTCCTCCTCCGTCCAGGCACTGACTGCCGGACTCCACCGCTTCCGTCCGCTCCAATCCGTTACTGCCCCGCACCTCCACTGGCGCCCTCTGGTGGCGCTCTCTGCTCCGACGCGTTGGCTCTAGCGTCGCGTAGAGTGACGTCACGGACAGTCGGAGCTGCTCACACTGAGACGCATCTGACCAACTGCCACTGGAAGCACCTCCCCAAGGTGCTTCACATCCGTTTGGCTAAAGTCCGCTTCCAGTCTGGATGGGCAGGACATGGGGTTTGGGCCGCCAGTCTGAACTAAAGCGTCACCGCTTTGACAAAAACAGTCAGAAACATACCTCAATGTGTGTGTGTGTGTGTGTGTGTGTGTGTGTGTGTGGTGCGGAGATAAAAACTAGCTTTCCATAAAGTGGACCTGACATCTGTGCGTGGATCTTAAAGTGTAGTAATAGCACCGTGCGCTGAGCGAGCGGCCAGCAGCAACCAGCAGGGAGGGTGAAATTGGTAGCTCAGCGCTTTTATGGGCGGCGTGTGATTACAGGATGGAGGTCTTAAGCGTGTAATCTGTCAGAGAGACTGCGAGATGTGTTAGTGAGCGGCGGCGGCGGCGGCTCAACGGTCTGATGGCACCGTCCTATCACCTGCCTGCGTCCATCGTGGTGAATACCACCGTCTGGCCAATAGCACGGCTGCCTGGAGGACGGCCACGGCCGGCGGACAGAGTGAGATCACTGCACTGCAGCGACTGACACAATGGACGCACACGCTTGGACGCTGCCACTTATTCATATAAACCTTTTCTAAAAGCACTCTGGTGACTCCAGTGATGGATTACAGACTTAAAATTCCCGCATTAGCTGGCAAATATGCAAAGAATTCATGCGTCATTTTTATGGTATTACCATTTTGTATGTTCATGTTTACTCCACGAGAGGGTCCACATACTGGCAGCAGAGGAAGAATAAAAAAAAGTATATATATATCAACGCTACCATTCAAATGGAAAGCATCATTTTGTTTTGGACAAACGATGCTGCTAATTGAGGACAAAGTGGTGAGAGCAGCTACTGTGTGAACTGGGTGGACTGCTGGGGGGTTGGGGGGGGGGGGGGGTTGGACTCACAGACTTAGTGATTGTAGTGAAGGCTGCTGCTGCTGCTGCTGCTACTGCTGCTGCTATATTTGAGAGATTTTACCAAGTTGAGCTGTTTCCATCACCAGTTTTTATTGCCATATTTTAGCTTTTCCGCAATTCTAGGGGTGAAGGAAACGCAGCTAGTGAGAGAGAGAGAGAGAGAGAGAGAGAGGGAGAGAGAGAGGGAGAGAAGAAGGAATGAATGAAATGACATGCAACATAGACAGAAGCGAAGGGAATTATCCTGTTGTAAGGGGACAATTGAAAGAAAAGCTGTGTGTGTGTGTGTGTGTGTGTGTGTGTGTGTGTGTGTGTGTGTGTGTGTGTGTGTGTGTGTGTGTGTGCTGCTGGTTAAGTCTGAGCTCTAAACAGGCGCCTGGGGTCGCACTGGGAAGCAGGCGTGTGGTGAAAAGGCGTCAGGCAGGTAGAGAAAAGACGCCCTGCTGCCCTGCTGAGGTTTTGACTGCAGCTAAAACAAACAGAGGCAGGGCCGTCCTGCAACCTGCTGCACATCCAGCCAATCCAGCCGCACCTCGCCGTCAATAGAAGGGGAGGGGGAGGGGGGGGCATCAACAAAGACCACCTTTAAACTGTCACATACACGCGTGCACCAGCAAAGACAATATGGCTGCAATTTGTATAACAGAGCTCCCACATTTCACCCACACGCCTCCTTTCACTTGACGGAATGCCAGGAATCCCAGTCTGCCAGGGGACGGTACAATAGAGGGAGTCCCTCCTTTCTAAAGGAACCAGGGGGGAATCTCGGGAGTCGGGAGCGACGCTCACAGTGACTTCACTTTGATGCTTCTGTGCAAAGAAACTGTGGATGTTCCTCCAAAGGCAGGTGCTGCTACAAGGCTGGAGACCTTCTCCAGCTGCCCGGTGTCCCTGTGTCACAGCTCATCTCCTGGGAGCTCCTGCACACTCTGGAGATGGTGCACGACTGAAGTGCAGGTAGCAACTCTCACCGGCAGTAGTAGCAGGGACAGTAGCAGGAGTTCAAATGTAGAGAAGGAGTCAGGGCCACGACATTCCACTCAGGAGGGTTGTCACACGTTGGCCTCTTGCATCAACTGCTTTTCACCTGAGTGCAGAGGGAGAGACTGGTCCACCATCACCTGGGCTTCTTGGTGAGACTGATCCACCATCACCTGGGCTTCAGGGTGAGACTGGTCCACCATCACCTGGGCTTCAGGGTGGAACTGATCCACCATCACCTGGGCTTCAGGGTGAGACTGATCCACCATCACCTGGGCTTCAGAGTGAGACTGGTCCACCATCACCTGGGCTTCTTGGTGAGACTGATCCACCATCACCTGGGCTTCAGGGTGAGACTGATCCACCATCACCTGGGCTTCAGGGTGAGACTGATCCACCATCACCTGGGCTTCAGAGTGAGACTGATCCACCATCACCTGGGCTTCAGGGAGAGACTGATCCACCATCACCTGGGCTTCAGGGTGAGACTGATCCACCATCACCTGGGCTTCAGAGTGAGACTGATCCACCATCACCTGGGCTTCAGGGAGAGACTGATCCACCATCACCTGGGCTTCAGGGAGAGACTGATCCACCATCACCTGGGCTTCAGGGTGAGACTGATCCACCATCACCTGGGCTTCAGAGTGAGACTGATCCACCATCACCTGGGCTTCAGGGTGAGACTGATCCACCATCACCTGGGCTTCAGGGTGAGACTGATCCACCATCACCTGGGCTTCAGGGTGAGACTGATCCACCATCACCTGGGCTTCAGAGTGAGACTGATCCACCATCACCTGGGCTTCAGGGAGAGACTGATCCACCATCACCTGGGCTTCAGGGAGAGACTGATCCACCATCACCTGGGCTTCAGGGTCGAACTGGTCCACCATCACCTGGGCTTCAGGGAGAGACTGATCCACCATCACCTGGGCTTCAGGGTGAGACTGATCCACCATCACCTGGGCTTCAGAGTGAGACTGATCCACCATCACCTGGGCTTCAGGGAGAGACTGATCCACCATCACCTGGGCTTCCTGGTGAGACTGATCCACCATCACCTGGGCTTCAGAGTGAGACTGATCCACCATCACCTGGGCTTCAGGGAGAGACTGATCCACCATCACCTGGGCTTCAGGGTCGAACTGGTCCACCATCACCTGGGCTTCAGGGAGAGACTGATCCACCATCACCTGGGCTTCAGGGAGAGACTGGTCCACCATCACCTGGGCTTCAGGGTGGAACTGATCCACCATCACCTGGGCTTCAGGGAGAGACTGATCCACCATCACCTGGGCTTCAGAGTGAGACCGATCCACCATCACCTGGGCTTCAGGGTGAGACTGGTCCACCATCACCTGGGCTTCAGGGAGAGACTGGTCCACCATCACCTGGGCTTCAGGGTGGAACTGATCCACCATCACCTGGGCTTCAGGGTGAGACTGATCCACCATCACCTGGGCTTCAGGGAGAGACTGGTCCACCATCACCTGGGCTTCAGGGTGGAACTGATCCACCATCACCTGGGCTTCAGGGAGAGACTGATCCACCATCACCTGGGCTTCAGAGTGAGACCGATCCACCATCACCTGGGCTTCAGGGTGAGACTGATCCACCATCACCTGGGCTTCAGAGTGAGACTGATCCACCATCACCTGGGCTTCAGGGAGAGACTGGTCCACCATCACCTGGGCTTCAGGGTGGAATTGATCCACCATCACCTGGGCTTCAGGGTGAGACTGATCCACCATCACCTGGGCTTCAGGGAGAGACTGATTCACCATCACCTGGGCTTCAGGGAGAGACTGATCCACCATCACCTGGGCTTCAGAGTGAGACTGATCCACCATCACCTGGGCTTCAGGGAGAGACTGATCCACCATCACCTGGGCTTCAGAGTGAGACTGATCCACCATCACCTGGGCTTCAGAGTGAGACTGATCCACCATCACCTGGGCTTCAGAGTGAGACTGATCCACCATCACCTGGGCTTCCTGGTGAGACTGATCCACCATCACCTGGGCTTCCTGGTGAGACTGATCCACCATCACCTGGGCTTCAGAGTGAGACTGATCCACCATCACCTGGGCTTCCTGGTGAGACTGATCCACCATCACCTGGGCTTCAGAGTGAGACTGATCCACCATCACCTGGGCTCCTGGGCTTCAGAGTGAGACTGATCCACCATCACCTGGGCTTCCTGGTGAGACTGATCCACCATCACCTGGGCTTCAGGGTGAGACTGATCCACCATCACCTGGGCTTCAGGGTGGAACTGATCCACCATCACCTGGGCTTCAGGGAGAGACTGATCCACCATCACCTGGGCTTCAGAGTGAGACCGATCCACCATCACCTGGGCTTCAGGGTGAGACTGATCCACCATCACCTGGGCTTCAGAGTGAGACTGATCCACCATCACCTGGGCTTCAGGGTGAGACTGGTCCACCATCACCTGGGCTTCAGGGAGAGACTGGTCCACCATCACCTGGGCTTCAGGGAGAGACTGATCCACCATCACCTGGGCTTCAGGGAGAGACTGATCCACCATCACCTGGGCTTCAGGGTGAGACTGGTCCACCATCACCTGGGCTTCAGAGTGAGACTGATCCACCATCACCTGGGCTTCAGGGTGAGACTGATCCACCATCACCTGGGCTTCAGAGTGAGACTGATCCACCATCACCTGGGCTTCCTGGTGAGACTGATCCACCATCACCTGGGCTTCCTGGTGAGACTGATCCACCATCACCTGGGCTTCAGAGTGAGACTGATCCACCATCACCTGGGCTTCAGAGTGAGACTGATCCACCATCACCTGGGCTCCTGGGCTTCAGAGTGAGACTGATCCACCATCACCTGGGCTTCCTGGTGAGACTGATCCACCATCACCTGGGCTTCAGGGTGAGACTGGTCCACCATCACCTGGGCTTCAGGGTGAGACTGATCCACCATCACCTGGGCTTCAGGGTGGAACTGATCCACCATCACCTGGGCTTCAGAGTGAGACTGATCCACCATCACCTGGGCTTCAGGGTGGAACTGATCCACCATCACCTGGGCTTCCTGGTGAGACTGATCCACCATCACCTGGGCTTCAGGGTGGAACTGATCCACCATCACCTGGGCTTCCTGGTGAGACTGATCCACCATCAACAAATAAGCATTAACTGACTTTTGCAGCAGCTTTTTTTTTTTGATGCGTGAACCTTTCTACTGCCACTGTTTTGAGAACCAGAGGTGGGAAGTGACGAGCGGGAATTCCTCTTGGAAGACTGCCAGCGTGGTCTCTGTGATCTGGTGGTGGCAGCAGCAGCAGGTGTTTAGCCAGTCTGCCCTGGGTTGCTGCAGGTGGAGCCGCACCTTGAGTGCTATGGCTCAGTTTCAACATGAATAAAAGACACAGGGAGATACACAAAACATGCTGTTGGTGTTTGAGGCGGATGCTGGTCGGTGTGGGCCCATGCTGGCGTTTCAAGGAGAGGGTATCTGTGTTGTCTGGAAGTCTCAGTGGCCACAACATCCACCGTAGTCACAGCAAGCAGTGTGTTTGGACATTATATATTTTTTAAAAATGGACATAATTGTTTATTTCATACACTATCAAGAATGTTGATTGTTCATTATCTGGCTAGCATATAGAAAATACACTGAACTGTAAGTACTGACTGATTCTAGTTTTATTATCAATTTCTGTCTGGAATTTTGAACTATCCCCTTTTTTTTTATTTTTTTTTTATTTTGCACCATTCAACTTGTCAATAGTAGAATTTTCATCACAGCCAGTCCAGAAAAAAACACCCTGATTGAAAGAGCGATGCATTCAGGGGCCTGTGGAACCTTGTAACCAGGTCAATTTCCTCTGCACACCTGCAACCTCCAAAGGAGAGAAGGAATTGATGGCTTCTCCTCCCCATCACTTCCATCACTTTCCCTGTTAGCGTCCCGGCTTCTCTCCCTCTCAGATTTCCCCAGCGTTAGACAGCAGGAAGCTGCTTTTGTGGCTGCCCATGTGTTGTGTTGCTCGGCCTCTTCTAATTGGGCCGCGTAAAGCTGGGAATTACAGCAGGCTTGGCGGGGATGTATCAGGTTTAAGCCTCTTTTCCAACCACTTTCCAGACGCTCCTTGTTGGAGGCTATTCAAGGCTTGTTGGTCGCACACCGTTTTTTAAACCCGTGCGTCAAAAGCTTCAATCTATCAAGGACGACAACTATTCTATATGTTCACAGGTGACGTTCTTTACATTTGAGATCCATCATTTAGATGATCAGAAAGCACGCAGGGGGAACTAAATCAACAATAGCAATACCAACTGGATATGCTATGCTGGTAATTGCTAATTAGTCACTGTTATAAAAACAAAACAAAACAACAAGTTAAAAAAAATGGAACTCAGGGGCTTTGTAGATGGATAACAAGGAAATCAGGCTCCTCTGCCTCGAGGTTGCAAGAAAGTTTGCATGACCGTCTTCTACATTTGGAATCCCACATTTCATATTTTCTAAAAACTGTAATCAAGAGGCGATATAGTCGTCCAGGGGTCCCTCTGTCTACGCCAGCCAACAAGAGTGCAGGGAAAGGTTGGCAAACTGTTCATTGAATTAAAGGTCAATCATTGTTATTATCAGCCATGCATTTATTTATCTTATTAGCAATAATATTGATATGATTGGAGATAATAGGAAGCCTCTTACACATGATGAGTATAAGTGTGTGTGTGTGTGTGTGTGTGTGTGATATAGCCTCTGCTAGACTCACCGCTCAACATCCCAGATGTGAAGAGGTGAATAGTTCTTGCAGCAGGCCGTCCCGGTTGCAAAGGTGCTGCAGACACATGGAGAGACACACACGAGACAATGTTACACACAGACAGAGACGGACGGACGGAGGGACGGAGGGACGGAAGGTTTGTCACGAAATAAGAAAAAGAAACTCTTGATGTGGGGGAGAGAAAGAAGTCATGAAACGAGGAGATTGTTGAAAACACCCTGGCATGCACTGGTTAGAGCCCAGCAAGACGATGGAATTCCATAAAGCCATGGTATGAATTCATAGAGAAGCAAGAGAGAGACAATAGCTGTCAGACCACCCAGCACCCACCCAGTCTGCTCTGTGCTCTGCAACGTGTTTGTCATGACAAAGTAAGCGGCGGACTCGCTGTCCCGGAGCCCAAGTATGCCCCCAACCACCACATATTGTTCCCAGAGTGAAGAAAAGCCCAGAGACTATTCCAGGCATGATCCTTTGATTGGAGTGGCAGGTTGGAATTAGCAGCATAGGTATGCACGGTGAATGTGATGCATGAGAGGAGGTGGGGGAGCTGTGAAAGGAGAGGGGAGGAGCGCTGTGGGAGTGGGCTGACGAGGTGTGTCTGGCTGTAAGGAGCTATGGAGAGGGTGGGGTGGTGGCCAGGGGTGAGGGTGGTAGGGGGCTTCTATTGGGCCGGGCCAGCCTCTCAGGGCTTAGTGCCCTCCTACAGGGTTGATGGACAGAGGGGAGGACCCACCCTTATCACACAGGGAGATAGCTAGTGACAAACACTGCTGCTGCTTCCATGGGAATGCTGGGGTGGGGGGTGGTGCGGGGGTGGAGGGGAGGTGGTGGTGGTGGGGGAGGTGGGGGCAGAGGTGGATGCAGCCAGGGCAATAATCAATACTGCATCAAGCAAACGCATGGAAGCTGTTCCTCCACCCAGAGCAGCGGTGGGCCAACTGTCTGACTGCTGGGGCCACCGAGGGGCCGACAGTGTGCCAGAGGGGGTAGCGGAGCAGCAGCAGATGGATGGAGGGTGTTGGTGAGCCACCTCATAGGAGGAAAAAATACATGATGGCAGATGTAGAGAACATGTTGCTTTTAATGACAATTGAAAATGAACTGAAGCGTTGTCACAAAATATCTCTGTTGAAGTGAAAATGAAACGAATGAAATGCAGCTTTGGTCGAGTACTGGCAGTCACTGCTATTTAGAAGTAATATAGAGTGGTGGTATTCTTCTGCATGTCATCATCACTGCGGCAGAAAACACGAACTCTGGTTGCAGTACTCTGGTTGCAGTACTCTGGTTGCAGTACTCTGGTTGCAGTACTCTGGATGCAGTACTCTGGATGCAGTACTCTAGTTGCAGTACTCTGGTTGCAGTACTCTGGTTGCAGTACTCTGGATGCAGTACTCTAGTTGCAGTACTCTAGTTGCAGTACTCTGGTTGCAATACTCTGGATGTAGTACTCTGGTTGCAGTACTCTGGATGCAGTACTCTGGTTGTAGTACTCTGGTTGTAGTACTCTAGTTGTAGTACTCTGGATGCAGTACTCTGGATGCAGTACTCTGGTTGCAGTACTCTGGATGCAGTACTCTGGATGCAGTACTCTGGATGCAGTACTCTGGATGCAGTACTCTGGTTGTAGTACTCTGGTTGCAGTACTCTGGATGCAGTACTCTGGATGCAGTACTCTGGTTGCAGTACTCTGGATGCAGTACTCTAGTTGCAGTACTCTGGATGCAGTACTCTGGATGCAGTACTCTAGTTGCAGTACTCTGGATGTAGTACTCTGGATGCAGTACTCTGGATGCAGTACTCTGGTTGTAGTACTCTGGTTGCAGTACTCTGGATGCAGTACTGCTGCGCTGTGTTTCCTCAGGATGTTTCACACTGCAGTGATGGCTGAAGGCACCACCTCAACACTCAACACCCAGGTGCAGCTCAGACCCCTCAGACTGCTGAGGCAGCACATCCAGAAGATGGGAGTGAGAGCGGCAGAGCGGTGGATGGAAGAACATCCAGGACCGGACTCACTGAGTGGGTAGGTGGCAGCGAAAGGCTCTGACCCGGTAGACGCCATGAGGTCCTGGGGGAACACGGTCCACGCGTAGAGGAGTTGTACTGGAAGTTCAGTCAACTGCATGTGGAACCAGCGGGTGGAGATGCACCGTTAAGAAAGAACTCCTTGCCCTGGGTTCATTTGAACGCTGATGAAGACACTGCGCTGAGGATTGATGGACATAAAAACTGTCTTGAAACGCAAAGAACAGAAGTACCAACGGGCAAATCAGAAGGGCGATTAATCGCGGACACCGGTATATAGTCCTAGATTAATCTAATGGTTTGACAGCCCTAATCAATAGGTCACTATTACACTATTACTAGAACTTTGGGACTTGTTGAAGAGAATAACGAGTGGAATAAATAAACTCCATCCAGCCACCGTCTTATTATCCTCCGCACTCCACAACTGGCAATGCAGAGATGCTGTTTACTGCAACACATGGGGGTGCGAGGTGTTGTGGCGCTGGGGGGGGGGGGGGGGGGGTGAAGGGGTGGCCAGATAGGGCAGGACAGGAGGGGGGGGGGTGCATGGGACTGCTTAATGGGCCTGACAGGCAGCTGTCAGGCCCATTAAGCACTGCAGCCCGTTGGCAAGCCCCCCGTAATTAGTGTTGGGTAAACTCATTTACGGTCCAAATGGGTCGGGCAGGGCCTGGACCAGTATGCACGGTGGGCGACCTCTGACCCCGCTGACACAGGATACAATAAGGTTGCGGTCACACTCAATATCTGGACCCTATTACTCTCCATTACTCACATTACTCACCCCTGAGTGGGCCAACCCCTGAGTGGGCCACGGCGCTGGCAGAGGCAGGACGGGGGACAGTGGTCCTACAAAGAGAGAGAGGACAGCGCCCCCCCCCCCCCCCCCCACACACACACACACACACACACACACTCTCCCCCCTGCTCTCCCCTCACTCTCTCACTCTCTCACCCCTCTGAAGCAGCAGCCAGCCCTGGGCTGGGGTCAGAGCTTGCACTGATATTATAGCTGCTAAGGTCAGAGCCTCTCTCGCCTCATGTGGGTAGGATCTCCCTCCACACACACACACACACACACACACACACACACACACACACACACACACACACACACACACATCCTCTCTCTCTCTCTCCCTCCCTCCCTCTCTCCCTCTCTCTCTCTCTCTCTCTCTCTCTCTCTCTCTCTCTCTCTCTCTCTCTCTCTCTTTCTCTCTCTCTCTCTCTCTCTCTCTCTCATCATTAGCAGCATGCTGGGCCTCCACAACCGTTTGGGTAACCTCATGTATTATCTAAGGGCCTGTGTGACAGGGTCACACAAACTAACTGAGTTCACAGTGGGAACACACACACACACACACACACACACACACACACACACACACACACACAGGACTACATTGTCAGTGAGTCGGCGCACTGCACGCATTCACAGCAGAGCGAGCGAGCGCACGCACGCACACACACACACACACACACACACACACACACACACACACACACACACACACACACGAAGATGCAGGAAGTGTGAGAACCCCTGCTACGGGTTGAGTCCAACAGTGCTAACATTGTTAGCCTCATATCAACACACTGTGAGCACAAAGTGCTGAGTGCACCCAGCTTTCCCAAGAGCACCGCCGCTGCCACCGCCACCGCCACCGCCTGCACAACTCAAACCTTAACCTTACGATACCGACGCATCGGTACCGTCCTGGCTGCTGCAGCGTCTTGCTTGTTCTGGAAAAGCAAAAAGCGCTCTGAGACGCCTCTCACTGTGATTTAATGGACTGATTGATTGATTGATTGATTGATTGATGTTCTTTTCACTCCAATGACTTGTCTTCAATCATTTGGTCCTACACACAGGTGAGTGGTGAGGTCACGGAGTGCGGTTATGGATCACACTGCAGCACACAACGACTTGAAAAGTAATTTCAAGTTTCAGAAATTGCACAATAGTTGATTAGACAAATAAATAAATAAATACAATTCTTTCAAATGATTTTTCACAAAAAATATCCGATGATGCACAAGTCAATACATTCTATTGGCGACTGTCAACCCAATGAACTCTGTGCAGCCGGTGGAAATGAAATCAGCATCATGTTGTACAAGCCACACTTGTGGCCTCCACCTTGGAATAGTTTGAAAAGTCCAATATCAGGGCCATGATTGGATCTTTTTTCTTTCACAATATCTACAGATCTTCAACAGCCCATTTAGCCCTCTGTTTACAGCCTCCAGCAAAACTATTGAACTTTACCATGCAGCTAAAAATGATTCTTTTATTGAACCTTCCAAATATTTAGAAATAGGGAACTGAAGATTTTAAATTGTTTAATGTTACTTTAGGTGGAGGCTTCTAATGAGCCTTCTGGCCTCTCCCAGCACCGTGTCATCTTGTTCCCTCGTATACTTTTTAAACTGTGCAAAAAAAATAAAAACGAACCAACTCAGTTGAAGAAGGTTTACTGGGACGCTGCAGAATGTGTATTATTGTTCAGAAGCAATGCCAGACTAACTCTGACATAATTACATGCAGTCATTGATTTGATAGGGGCTCTCTTGGCTTGAGCTGGAATAAGGAATATGTTGTTGTTGTTGTTGTTGTTGTTTTTTTCAATACAAAAAAAAAAGTGCATTATACAAACACAGCAAAATAAGCACCAATTGCACATGGATGCTGGAGAGGCATTTGGCTCTGGACTCCAGGGCAGTTTAGCTCTGCCCGGTTGCTGCCCCCCCCCATGGCCACTCCTCCACCCCGAGCCCCCCCCGCACTCCGCCACCAGCCAGAAAGAGGGCTGTTAATTTGTTGCGCTTGACCCGGGCTTTGTGTGCGACGTGTATCTAGTTTGTAAAAAGTGCTTTTATCTGCTTTCTAAATATGTCTGAGCTCAAAGGGTTATGATGCTTTTCAGTCAGGGAGGGAGACAATGGTCAAAGGGTGCAAGTGGTGACCCCTGCTGACACACACACACACACACACAGACAGATGCGTCCACGGGCGCGCGCACATGCACCCCACACACGCTCTGTGTCTGTCCTCTCTCCATCCCTCCATCATTCTATCGCTCTTCTGATCTTTCTGGCCCTTTCTTAGACACTGATACGCATGAGAAAACATATGCATCCAAAGAAACACGCACTTTTTTTCTCTCACACTGAGAACTGAGCGACACACACACACACACACACACACACACACACACACACACACACACGCACACACACAGGGATGGCCAGACCCTGTTGTCCCAGTCCCACTCCCCCTGTGGTCCTTTTGGCTTCTGTTTGTGTGTCTCCTGTGTGCAGGGTCACCAGGACATTCCTCAGCCGGCCCCTCGGCTCTGTTCATCCAGCTGGAACAGACTGGGACCAAACACACTCGCCGTCACCGCACACACAACAGCAGACACAACAACACGCTCGCGCTGGCTACCTGGGAAGTTCTAGCAGAGAGCAGGTTCTCCGCGCTAAGGGCCAACGAGGGGATGAGCAGACAAGAGGGCAAACTAAACGGTGGACTTTAAAGTTGAGTTTAAAGAACGGTGGCGTATACAAATGTGGGACAACATGTGTATCCAACTCCGATTCTGCTGCCAATGTGTGGGTCATACACCTAAAAGCTCCATCCCAATGCAACAGCTGCAAAAACACAAGATGGTGAGCAACATGAGATTGCTCCTCAGTCTTTGAAATCTACCTCATTGAGAACTTTTCCTACCAGAACCAGGATCTTCCTACAGAACCTACTGCCATAGCTTCATTTCCTGTCCTGATTGGTTACTTCCTCTCCAAGCCGTCCCCGTGGTCCCTGAGAAGCAGCAGCAGGCATCTTCACCCAGCGCTGCACTTCAGCTTCTGCCTGGTGCACCAGGCCGTCGCAACACGACCGCATGCATAACTGACAGCAGGTGCAAAAAGTGGGCCAGACCGCCCCGATATCGATGAGGACATTAGGCCCGGTCAGTCTGTCAGAACTGCAAGCAGGACCGGAGACTGGGTCACAGGAGGTGAGAGCTGCTGCGCTGTGAGGAGAGCTTTGCATCAGGACGCTCGGGCCGCCGGTCAGTGGAGGTCAGAGCGAGTCTGGACTCACACATCCATGCATGGGGTTTCCCAGTGGAAGCACCAAGGGTTCACTGAAAGACTCATTCAACTTTTAGTTGCTATATGTCAACTTTTACAAACTATAAATTTGTGATTTATAGAATATATATATATATACATAAATACATATATATGAATAATATATAAATAACATATATATATATATATATACATATATTTGTTAACTAAACTACATTTTATAACTCAATGAAGACCATCAAAGTAAAAAAAAACTAACTAAAGTCATTGAATTATAAATAAATAAATCAACCTTGGCTGTAAAAAAAAAAAAAATAATCCAACTGAATTCTAAGGAGAGAAAAAAAAAAATCAAACTTTGAACTTAAATGCATCCCGTGCAAGAATAATGGGCTGGCAGTGTTGGTATGTCGGTGAAAGGAGGTCTCGGCGACAAGTGCTTGAATTGCAGGGGTCAGCGAGGAGCGCGACTGACAAGTTATAAATTAGAAGTGGAGCTTCAGTGATCACAGAGCTTTGTTGGCCTCAAAATGTGGTGGGAGTGACGCTCATTAGGATAATGTGCTGTATGAATAACACGACAGCCAGTGCACATCACGCACTCCCACGCTGGCCGCGCTCTGGGCCTGGGGAGCCATGTCTGCTTTCACACTTTGCAGCACGGTGTGGATGTGCTTCTCAAACACATGAAAGATATCTTGACGTTCTCTAAGCCAGGGCATCACCTTGTCCAGCCTGAAGGTCTGCTCACACAGCTTGTCACTTGACTCTTTCATGTAAAGTTTAAAGTAAGTTTAAGGTCTCCTATAAATTGTTCAGGCAAAAGTAGGAGAAGGTTTTTCAATAACTTGAGCAAATATATATATTAGTCACGATAACTGCTGCACCTGCTGTGCAGAGATCGACGAAGGAGAAGCCGTTCATTAAAAGCCATCGATGTGAATGTCATGCGGTGAAGGATGAACTTTTTCTGTGTCTTATTTTTTTTTTGGGGGGGGGGGGGTGAAACAACAAAACGAGTAATCCCGGAGTAATCCCGGAGTAATCCCAGAGTAATCCCAGCGCTTGTTCTGATCTTGATCTTATTTCAACACGCTGAGGTCAAGCTTCAAAACATTTCCATGCAACTTCACTTTAGGATTGTCACTATCTGTTTGAAAGTGGCTTCAACCGACTGCGGCACCTAAAGTGAAGGCTTCCCACTCGCTTTCAGCAGAGGCCCCTGCAGTTTGCCTGCGGCGGATGTGGCCAGTAATTGCCACACACCTCTCTGCATGGTTAAGCCGGTTGGTGATCTGACACCCGTGCAACACGGCAAACTACACAAGTCAGCGTCACACAATCTGAGCGCACCGAGTCCAAACCTCCCCTCAACGCACTGCAGCAGGACCGCACTTGGTGTGAACACAGAAACAGCAAATGTGACGTTGGTGCTGATTCTAATCCATACAGAAGCCATGCCATTAGAACAGCTATTAGAGTAAAATAACCACATTCAATGAGCAGAGACACCTTGTAAATGTGGCTACGCAGTGGTGCCTACGTGCAGAGAATCAACTTTTTTTTTTTTTTTTTCCTATGTCAATGTTATTATTTTTTATTTATTATTATTATTATTTTAGTATTTTTAGGGACACTGCTTACATCACACATATATTCATGATTCATCTCATCTCAACACATCAGTTGTAACGTTAAGACGCTGCAACACAGAGCTGGAGCTGCTTTATCCTCACACAGACAACTGTGTTTTGGTATTGTGCTCTCAACAAAAGACAACACAATTTCCGTTTTTTTATGATCCTCAAGTTGACAACACAGTTTGCACCACATGACAACTTCCAGGCCACTGCTCTCTTCCATTTTTACCTCTTTTACAGAAGCAAAACAAATGAGCTCATAAATTAGCGCTGCAGGTAATTACGATCCTTTGTAGTGAATTAGCTTTAGCTACATTATCCACACAATAATGCTAATGCTAATAATGCTAATGCTAATAATGATAATAATAATAATGATAATAATAATAATAATAATAATAATAATAATAATAATAATAATAATAATAATAATAATAATAATAATAATAATAACCAAGAACAACACAAAACATGTCAGCACAAATGAACCCCATTTCCTGGTCACAAGCAAGCGTTTGAACCATGGGCAGCTCCCAGGGTGGAACCTGCCTCTGAGAGCTGTCGGTCTTTGCATGGTGTTTGACTCCAGTAAGCCAGTGTCTGGTAACGCCGATACATGAAAACACTCTTGCTCTTGTAAACCTGAGACCTGCAAACACCTGCATGAGGCCAGCACATAATGAAAGGTCTGTATGTTCCGTGTGTGTGTCCGTGTGTGTGTGTGTGTGTGTGTGTGTGTGTACGCGCATGTGCACATGTGCCAGAGGAGTGAGCGAGCGAGTGTTTATGTGTTGCCAGTGGAGTGTCTGCAAGGTGTGTCACTCTTCAAGAGAATGTCCGCCCGTAATGCCTGTCTACAAGAAGCTATCTGGAATGTAAGGTGTGTGTGTGTGTGTGTGTGTGTGTGTGTGTGTGTGTGTGTGTGTGTGTAATGAGGGGGTTGAGAGCGAGCTGTGATTATTCTCGCCTCCTGCGGTGTGGCTCCTCTGGCTCTGTGGGCCCCAGGGAAAGCGCCCTGTATTTAGCGTGTGGGAACGCACATTCTGCCCCCTTATTGCTGCATTGTTGCAGCCTCGCTCTTTTCTTCTCTTTTTTTAACTAATTGAATTCTTGACTCCTGAGCCACAGGGACGGCTCTGCACAGACCAAAGAGAAAGACATGAATTTGGGGCTTTTTCTTGTGGTTGAGTGGGGCAGAGCAGTGGGGGTGAAATTGGAGTGTGGTGGGTGGGTGGTGGCGACGGGTGGTGGTGGTGGTGGTGGGGGGTTAGCAGTCAGAGGGACAACCCCGCCTGGATGGTTGGCTGGCTGCTGTGGCGTCACCCTGTACTTTGATACTGGAGGTCAAAGGTCGCGCTCCCCTGGTGGTGCTGAGAAAGTGGCGAATTGGGGACGGTTTATCCAACAATAAATTTCTCCTTTTGGAAACTTTCAAAAGCGCTTTTGGCCCCTGCGACATCTTTGTAGTTGTGCTTGAGGAATTCTAGACAAAACAATTCTAATCCCCTCCCTGCTCTCACTTCTCTTCAGCAGGGCAGCTTCTCCCTCCACTGGCTTCTGCCAGCGCCCCCCACCCCTCCTCACTACTGGTCAGTGTAGCAGACCCCCGTGGCAAAGCCCACCGCCGCTTTCATCCACCTATATTGCCAGCAGAATTGGCACAAACATACTGTGCAGTTGGGTGGGTGGGTGGGGGGGAGGGAGGGAGGAGGGGGGTTGTAATATCGGGATGCAGTATCTCTGCCTCCCATGTAATGCATAATGTCCACATGACAGATGGCTTATGGATGGTGGGTGTGTGTATGCACAACAACTGAGTTGACAAAGAAAAGGTAGTGAAGCGAAGGAGCCCAACCCTTCACATGCAGCTCAACATTAGACAACATGTGTGAGGGAACATGGCGCTCTATGAGAGTGCATGGAGGAACCTGATTCAGTGCAATACTATACAAACTTGTACGTCCTAATAATAACTTTCCATTGTCTGCACTTATCTATTTTATTCAAGCTATTGAAGGAAGAACAAGATCGCAAAACAGCAGTGCATTACTTTGGAAGTATGTGTATATATAATGTGTACAGGTACTACCCAGGAAATGAGAATATCTTGAAAAGGTTGTAGTATTTCTGCAATTCAACTTCAAAGGTGAGTTTAACATATTATATAAAGGAATAATATGCAAATCAATATATTTCAAGTTTTTATTTCTTTGGATTTTGCTGATCAGGTCTTGCAGCTTAAAAAAAAAAAAAAAAAAAAAAAAAAAAACTCAAATTCAAAAACTCAGAGAATTAGAATGTTACATTAAAGTCAAATCTCTACGAAAATCTTAATCAGCAAAGTTACAACAAGGAACTGCTTGAGATGTCAATATAGATGCCAAAATAAAACAACTTTGACTTCTATTTGATATTCTAATTTTTCGGGTGGTACCTGCAGATATTTTGGTCCCCACTGAAATAAGGAAGGGGGGGGGGGGGGGGGGGGGGGGGTCTGTGTCGGCAAGTGAAGCAGAATGTCACGCTGACTAGAACACGAGTCGAGTTGACTGATCAGACTCCTGGTTAAGAACAATCACAAAACAAACCTCAACACAGTCGCACAACTGGCAAAGGCTCATTATATTTATTGACAAATACTGGCCATGGAAAAAACAACATTATATTTTATATTATGTACTGATCAATGTTGGGATAATCAGGCCTAACTGCAACATTACTGCTACACTGGCACGATCTGTAAGGAAAACAAAAAGACAAAGGAAAATCTTTAAAGTGGCTTAATCATATTCATCTGGCTGTGGGGTGACCTGCGTGATCCGTGACTGTAGACTTGCATCTCGCGTTTGTTTTGATCTCTTTAATAACATCAATGCAAGTGCATTAAGTGGTAAGCAAGAGCATATTGCATCCCTCATTGACCAAAAGGGAGACTAATGGGATAACCTGATTTGGATGCGAGTCTGATGTCCAAAGAAAAGGTGGACAAGCGCAGCCTTGTCCGAGAAACCCTATCAGCCGTGACTCAGCCATGGAGCTGACCCGCTGCTACACATTTGCAGCTGCCCTGCCCCGACTGCAACCTGTTAGGTCTTGTTTAAATGAGAGCAGGGTCTGCTGCAGGAACACCAAAGTCAACTATTAGCTCCCTGGCTTCCCTTCTGCCTATTGCTTCAGCCAACCACATGTCCTGAGGGGAAGCCACAGGAAACAGTGCCCGCAGACACCATCAACATATTGAATGAGTGGATCTCTAAGAAGCACGAGGGATGCCCGGCAGCTTCATGTATACGGTTTTAGATTAAACAAGGTGAAGAAGTTCCAGGGATGTGCAAAAAGGTACATCTTAAAAATTGAAGGTCGCTCAAGAAAGAAACTCTGGATGAGAAACCATCGCATCAGATATTTTCCTCTCTTTCATAAACTGATGACAAACACAGGACGGATTGAAATCAATTATTAGAGGAAGCAACATTTCTGCTAAAGTTAGATAATAGTAAAATAGGATGCTTGTGTCGTCTACTGAAAAGTGGCTCTTATGTTGAACTGTGAGCCATGTCAACCTGGGCAACAAGTGCCTTGGTCTTACTTTCAAGAACACTATAGCTTCTGTCAAAACTAATGTCAACAGGGTGAGTTTCATTTGTAATTTCAATACACGCTGATCCTGAGACAGACAATATCCAGAAACAATAACTGAACAATATCTTTTCCCAGTGCCAACAGCAAGGTGCTGGGGAGCTCTGCTGGGATCCATGTATTTTCAAAAGCATCTGGTGGTGCTGGCCTTCCTGAATTAGCCTTGGCATTTAGCTGTAGTCATAATAACCTCAGGTAACAAGGCCTGGCTGAGATATCTAGTGGAAGAAATCTCTGTCTAACAGATGGCACGAGCTGGAAACACTACACATGCAATGTAAAGATCAGGAAGAGGCTGCAAAGCTCTCCTGAGGCCATTATATCAAGTTTGTCTTTATATATTTCTCATATATTTTATTTTATCTCTATTTGAGAGCTGAAAAGTTCGATGTCTGTACATTAACAGTTACATTACAGTACAGTAAAAGAAATATAGAAAGAAATATCTGTTCCTGTTCCTACCTACCCGCCTACCTACCTACCTACCTACCTACCTACCTACCAACCCCCCTACCTACCTACCTACCAACCCCCCTACCTACCTACCTCTACCTACCTACCTCTACCTACCTACCAACCCGCCTACCTACCTACCCACCCACCCACCTACCTACCAACCCACCCACCTACCTACCCACCTACCCACCCACCCACCCACCTACCTACCTACCCACCCACCTACCTACCCACCACCCACCTACAGTTTCATGTCATTTCCTCCTCTAATTCTCCCTTTTGTCCCAGGTCACCATGGTTCAATCCTCTGATTGGGCACCAGGCAAGGTGGTGAGTTGGAGTCCATATTCCATATTGTCTCTCCACCTGCTTGCGTTCTGCCCTACCACCGTGTGCAGACATCTCAAATGTTCCAGCACCAATATGATGACTTCAGAGAGGTTTTCAGTACGCGACATGCACATTCACTACCACCACACTGCAACAGTACAGTCGAGATCCTCCCTGAAGCTCCCTTGCCAAACAAGCGATTCTATGACGTGTTCTGCTGGAGGAGGGAGAGCACAGAGAAATTCAACCTTGGCAGATGACACCATCTTCTACAGTAGGTGCAGGATTGTTCTTTGTGAGTAACAAGGATGGTACCTTACGTGCTTGCATTGACTACTGAGGTCTAAAGGACACTAGCATTAAAAGTAAATACCACTCAGCATTGCTTGCATCTGCTTTTGGACCTTTTGGACCAAGACCAGGAACCTGCACTGTGCTGTGTCACCGCTAAGGATCCCTCCTCCTGGAGGACAAGCAGTAGAAATGAATACATATGCTGGCAATTCTCTAACCTGTGCTGCAGTGGGCCTGTCTCCATTTGAAGGCTTACTAGGCCACCACCTTCCACAGTTTCCATCTATTCACACAAACCTTGTTTGAACAGATAAGCACTGCTCCTCAACCACAGGATGGGAGGTCAAAAACAGAGATACATTTTTACCACATGGTATCATGAATGTAAGACAATCTTATTTATGAAGTAGATGTTCAGGAAAAGGCAAACTATTTTGAAAGAAATCTGTGAAAGCAGCTCTCCGCCTCTGCAACGCTGTGGTACTGCATTAAAATGAGTCAAACCTGCTTCCTCAGGATGTGATTAACTGCATCCACAACTTTACAGCAACAATACATTCGAATCAGACAATCAGTGGATTTAGTTAAACCAAACAAAGTACAGAATCTATGAAATAAATCTGGAAAATTGAATGAAATTTAAAATCAAAAGCTACCGTGATCAGTTTGTAACGTTTAACATGACTATCGGTTCGTCTCAGACGTACTTTTAAAAGCGAGAGTCTCACTAATCGTTAATTCCTGAAGAGTATAATTGCTCACATTCCGATAGGGACTTTGCAGGGCTGCTGCTCGGGCCCTAACAAGCCTCGCTCCCTGACTTCACTTTGTTCTGTCGGGGAGCCTGCTGTGAGAGCAGCCGCCCATTCATCTCATTTGCTCAGAGGAACCGTAAAATATTCCACAAACTGCGGCACATGCCACAAACAAATGCCACTAATTGTTTAACGGAATGAATTACAACCCGTCTTTAGCTGGACATCTGTTAGATGACTCAACGTCTTCACTGAATAGCAAAACTGCCTTTATGTCTGCAAGGACACAAACTACCACATGACGCTTTATCTTCTTTTGTCATATGCAAGATAAAAACATTGCTTGAAGACTCAGTTTGACTCAGTCTGAAGTAGATTTGCAACTCAATGTACTTCTAGAACTTTCACCATACAGGCAGGGAGGGAAATAGGTTGTGCAGATGTCAGGGAGGCTTGCTTGACCTTAATCAGACGCTGTAGTTAGTAAACAGAGCCATATGAACAGCATATTAGCACATATGTTTTAATAGTGTAAGAGGTGCTATTTAAAAAAAAAAAAAGAACTTGCAGCAGTCGACCATCCACAGCACACATGCAAAAACCCTCAATTATAAATGTAAAAAGTCACATAACACAAAGCATTAGACCCATGGAGGCATGTGTATGATTCCACTAGTGCCTGATCTCAGTGCCGGGTTGAAATACTGGAGGTGGCATTTACCATTGCTAAGATGCAACCCCTACCTCATGATGAGGAGAAATTGTGTCTTTGCTCCCTCAACCAAACATCAGATTCACAGCCAAGGTGACAGAATTGGGTTTTAATAGGTTCAAGAGTGAGTTGACACCTGCTTTCCAGAGCCGTTTTAATTAACCAGGTGGTTGGTCAGTAAGAGGTAGAGAGAGGCTTTCCATTATTAGGGGGCGGTCGGCTGAGGCACGGTCTGCTATTTCAGCCAGCAAATTGGAGAATTAATGATGTGGATAATCTGCCGCTTCTGCTGTGATGTGAGAAATGCTCAAAGGCCAGGATCAGAGCACAAAGCCGCCAGGCGTGCACTGATATACTACCTGTTTCCTGAATACTGCATGTACAGCCACAGTTGAAGAGTGGACGGTCTCAGACGGAAGTTGGGAAAATAGTTTTCTCCTTGCTGCTAAAAGTGAACCCCGTCTTCAATGGAGATTTCTCATTGTTTTGTAGTTGTGTATTCAAACACTGATGGTTGATCATTTTGATGTGGCGTGTCCAGTTTAAATCAGCAGAGGTCAATAGATTCCCCCCCCAACACCTTTAATCTGTACATTTCTATTGGTCAGAGCACATCCATGCCCTCCAGTTTATTACAGTCTTGTTCTTTGACATCATGGAGAAGACACTTGTGTATCTTCACCATGTGTTCCAGCACTCAAGGTTCTCTGCGTGAATCTGCAAAATGGTTCAATATCTGAACAAATGTGGACCCGTACAACTCAATGAGACATCGTAGCTCATTGTCTGCGGACACACACAGTGCCTGCTTGCACTTAGCTAATGGGGAAACAGATGGGAAAGCTCATAGCTGTGATGTTTGACTCAGAAGCCAGACTGGCGAGCACCTGCCTCCTTTCAGGTGACAAAGTTGGGATCCAGTTACAGCACTCGGCATCCATCTGCCTGCATGTCATCGCCGTCCGTATCTGTGCAGGTGCTTGCTATTAAGTGTCTGGCTGCAAATTTGGCTGAGAAATCAAAGGCGCCTCTAAATCACCACTACAAAGGTGCATGCGCTTCATGTTGGCTGCAACATGTCACACTGCCAGCGCTGAGCCACAGCTCTTCCAGTTACCGTTACCCTCGTGAGGACACGTTTGACCTTCTGAGAGCAGTGAACGCGTGAGGCACCGCTTGAAAAAAGGTACTCAGTAGAAGTAGCAGGCGGTAAACATTGACAAACATCATCATTAAAGTCAGGCAAGAGGACCAGTAGAGTAAACTGGTATGAGTGGAACTACTGCAGGCCTCCTCCACACCAATCACAGTCAAGAACAGCTGATTTTAAAAGAATGCATGGTTGGTTTTCCAACTGCACGTCGATGCAGATGTTTGACTTCACACTGATACTGCTGAAACACAGCAGTAGTACTGCAGTAGTAGTAGTACTGCAGCAGCAGTAGTCAGTGTCTCTGGGCCTCATCCATGGTGTGTTTTTTGTTTGTTTTCCCTCATGGAGAACAGACAGTGGGTGACCTGAGTTGAGGATCTGATGGACTGTATTACTGTGGCTTTTGATTTGCTCTTACCTTAAAGTAGGACTTAGAGCAACGGACCACACTCTGTCATGCATGGGGATTGTAGCTCTGGGGCAGCTTGAAGTCAAGGACCAAATCTAGAAGCATAAGAGGTCACAAATGAGCACTTTTCATCACTCAGGCATAATCTGACATGCAACTATATTCAGTACATAGAGAGATGAAGCCCACTCAGTCGTTCAAACGTTTCAAACGAGACAAACTGACAGTGTTCTGTATGGACGGTGAATAAAGCTCAGAGTCCATTTCAGAGTTTGCAGAACTTGAATGTTCTGGTCTTGCTTTAAAGCCATTCAAAGGTCTTGCTGATGGATACATTGTTTATTTTGGCCTGTTTATTTCAATTCCAATAACTCCAATGATTCTGTCAGATGTTTTTTTTTTTTATTATTGTTATACACCCCAACACATTTCCTATTGTTTCAAGGACAGTACATTCTCTATAACTACTGTCTCCACCTCAGCTTCTTCAAGAGTCTTTCTCTAATTTGTGTTTATTCACACCAACTGTTTTAAATGCCTCCTTGAAGTCATTAAAACACATTTTCTGCATGATAAAGTGGCTTTTTCGTTCTTACAGTCAAACCACACGAAAGCAAATCATAAGACAAACAGTTTTATTTTTCCAATCCGTCATTAGTATTAGACTCAACATTTCTGCCGATGGAGGCGATGGCTGGACCGAAGAGTGCTTCCTACCCGTGTTGTCTGGTCTCGGGATCCACTGATGATGAGCTCATCCTTGGAGTCCAGGCAGCCCACTTCCTGATTATGACCTGAGAGCTCCACTCTGCTCCCAGCAGCCCTGCTGTGCACCAGGATCTTGCCATCACTGTTCAACAACAGAAAGGTTGAAAGCCTTCCTTTCCCTTGTGTCTCCCAGTCTGCACAAGTCTGACCGACTCCACACAACAAAAAGCATTATCATGATATGTTACCTTCCACCACTGATCAGGTGAGAGTTTGTCAGGGCAAAGTGACACACATCCCCCTTGTGACCTGAGTAGATCTGAGATGGGTTACGGTGGAGTTTCCCCGTATCTTGGCACAGTTTGTGCGCTTGAATGTCAGCGGCCTGAGACAGAAAGAGAAACTCTCGATCCAGCTGCAACCACGGCAGGAGTCTGGAGGCAAGAGACAGAAAACACAACAATGGGAATTTTAACTAAAACACAAAGTAAAGCCAGCGAGCCTGATGAGGGATCAAGCTGAAACTTTTTTAACCATCAACAAAAATAATAAAATGACATATTTGTGAAATTTGATTTAGCTTCTCTGTTTCTGTTCTGCTTTTCTACAGTATGTCATGTTTCAAACTCCAACACTGTATCAATCCACTCCAATGCACTTACTTCACTTTCCATTTGAGAGGCGTTGCCCTTTTACAGACACCGTCAGACCAATTCTGGGCCGTCTTCACTCTCTTCCTGAGTGGTATGTGGCCATACCTGCAGTGAAAACACTGGATTCAGTGGGAATGTTGACGGGGGTTTTTTTGGTTTTTTTTTTCCACATTTTGTTCTCGATGCGTTGAAATCCAACCAGGATGACTTCAGTCATCCCAATAGCTACCATGGAAACAAGAGTGAAAACCATCTACAGAAATGAGTTTGATTGTAATAAACAAAACAAAACGAAAACCCATCTGATTTGAAGAAACTGATCCCTACACTTCAGAGCATCTGGCACCTTCTCTCCTTCATCCTTCCTGCTGAGCCTTGTTCACAGTATTGAAAATATATTACAGCTCCAAGATATCATTTTCGTGTCAATTGACTCTACTGCTTGTGCTCCTTCGGACGGGTTCCCAGCGTTTATTCAGACAAGTATTTTCTAGCATATTACATATTAATGAACTATTCTTTTAAAAAAGAAAATGATAAGTTATTGTAGATTTTATTTTTATTTTTTTTTGTCACACTTGCCCAACCCTTTGTGACAGACACAAATGCACCCCGACTTTACACCGCCCTTATTAAACACATCCATCCGTCCATTCAATGCCAACTCCTGTTGAAATCCAAAGAGCACGTGCACCTGTCAGTCAGCCAGTCT
This sequence comes from Nelusetta ayraudi, assembly GCF_046127955.1. Classification (NCBI taxonomy): domain Eukaryota; kingdom Metazoa; phylum Chordata; class Actinopteri; order Tetraodontiformes; family Monacanthidae; genus Nelusetta; species Nelusetta ayraudi. The sequence continues at coordinate 332,430 of NW_027466284.1, forward strand.
ATCTTCTCCTACATCACAACCACGGTTCCATTCAACCACAGGAATCAGACCACACTCTGAAAAAGGAGAGTGTTGTGTCTCCAAGCCAGTCAGGTTGTGTTCTGTGCAGTGACACAGCTGATCCAGCAGCCAGGCTACACACATTCAGAGAGCTCTCCATCAGCCGTTCAACTGGAACTAGGCAGTGAAGCAACAGTCTCGTCACAAGCCTGTGGCTGGAGACCAAACAGCGAGTCCACCACCAGATGAGAGCAGAGTGGACCAGCAGCGCTCTTTATAAAGACAGGAGGAGGAGAGGCGGTGTGCGCACAGCTAATGCTAATGCTAATGCTAATGCTAAAAACAACTAGCTCCCCCCAAAGCAGCGTCCCGGTTCCCTCACCTGTCCGCCCCATGTCGAGTGACTCCAGTGTTGAGGAAGTCCTTAGCGATCCTCTTCCACACCGCATCCCGGTTGGTGAAGTGGTAGGTGCTTTTGCACACCTGGGAGAGGCGACTGAGGGACTTGTAGTCCAAATAAGACAGGATGTGATAGAGGACGTCATCTGGCAGCTGCGGTAGCAACATGACGACCCGCTGCGAGTCCCGCTCGCTCCGAGGTTTGAGGAAAGCGCTTGTTGCACAAAGTCGACATTATTCCATCTTTCAGAGAGGAGCACGTTAGAAGAAACAGGAAGGAGGAGAGCCAGGGCCGAGGACGGCACAGCGTACGTCACGACGTGATGACGTAACGCTAAGACGACGTTACAACACTTAGTTTTTTTTTTTTTCATTTGATTTGATTTGATTTGATTTGATTTATTTCGAACATGTAAAGAAAGAATAAAAAGGAAACGAAACCAAAACACACAAAAAAATTTAAATAAATCAATTAATGAATTAAAAAAAAAACAGCAAGGTAAGAATAAATAATAAACACCAGTGAAATATACAAGACAGTAATATTGTTCATGTTCAAAAAGGGGTAGGAAGAAGTATAAACTTATACAAACGTATATATACCTACCCCATAGACTTTTTGTTTATGTAAAATTAGATTAAAAAATATAACGTTTGACATTTGTTTGCATCTTAAGTGACTCAATTCCAACGATTTATCAATTTTAATCAAACAATATATAATTAACTGATACAATGATTGCTTTATCATATTACGGCGGGTGTGACACGCTGATGGCAAATAATGCCGATCCAAAATTTCAAGAATGTCATCAAGCAACAAACATTGAACTGTCCCACACACACGCTTTTTTTTTTTTTTTTCCAACTTGTCGCATTTAATGTTAGAAAAACTCTATAGAATGAAGGCAGCCATAACACACTAAGGCTCTACGCTATTCATGCACGGTTAAAACTGCTTTCTGCTTCAAACGTTAACGGGCAACATGGACAAAATGAGTGTGAGACAGTAGACGTGAGAACCCCGCGTGGCCCCGTGGCCTGTTCAAGCGCACAACTGTCATGCTTGTGTCGTGGTCAAATGACTACCAAAAGTTGATTGACCTTATAACATCTTGTGAGGCGCTCAACTGTTTAGCATCAGTAGCATCAATTTGTGCTCATTCACGTCACGAGGGTCCTCGCGTCTGCACGTTCACGAGTGGCATCCCCGCAGCTCTTTGATCAGCTGAGCACAACTGCACATAATTGCAAATATGCAGATCGCTCTCCTTTCTTCCCTTGTCCTCTTGTTTGAAAGCCGTGCTCTCGGCGAGGCCATGTCCCAAACACTGGGCCGTCCAAGAAGATCATTTATGGTTGGCTTTCCAGCTGAACTGTCATGGCTAAAAGGAAATGAAGAGGTTGGGAGGAGGGATGTGGGGAGTGGAGGGGATGTTTGGGGGTGAGGTGGGGGACTTTCAAGCGGGGGTCCTTCCTTTTGATCTTTTTAGGGCAGCAAAAAGGGAGGGGGGCTCCGTCTAAGCTGGCAAACACATTTAGCGGGTAATTGTTCAGATCAGACTGACAATCACTCTTGGAAATGCTTGGACAAACAAAAGTTTACAGCTCCAATTGGAAAAGTCAACAGGTCTCGCATAAGTCCCGTACATCAACAATGAAACTGTTGAGCTGGAGCTCCACTTTGATCACTTGTTTGCGTTTCAATTATCCAGTCTGCCTGGACCGCTGGCTTTTGTTAATACTGCAGAATGGGGGGCTTGAATTTAATGGGCTGCCTGTCATTTTTGATTGAGAATGCATCCACCTCACTGGCTCTGCACGCTGCACATCCCAGCATCCTCAGACAGACCGGACCAAATCAGCAGCCGCCACGCTGCCGTGTGAAATGACCTCGGGACGCCGCCCCTCAGGGTTCTGCCTGCGGGCCCAACAGCTGAGAGTCGGAACCACGAGAGGAAATACGGTGTGAAAACATTCAGCGACGCCAGTTTACCAGAGTTGCTGTTTGGAATTAAGAACTCAGCACAAATTTCTACAGCTGAAAACATCATCGTGTCTTCAGTGTTCATGTGTGATGATGGGTACATCACTACCAAGAGAGTGCCGGCTGCTGTTCAGCATACAGAATAAAGTCACACACATAAGGCAGTGTTGAATAGAAAGAAAGCCAAAAATATTTTGAATTTAGAAATATTATAAGCATGCACTGAGGCACAGATCTCCCTCACAGTGACTGCAACAATAATAATTTAAAAAAAAACTCTGTGAAACAAATTTCAAAGCTATAAATTTACATGGAATTCCAGTTATTCACACAGTTAGACTCAAAATGAATCATGTCACTACAAGTAAGAAAGTGTTGTTTTGGATTGAAGTCATGCTGTTTAGTCCCAGAAGGACTTTTAAGTAAATATTCACATAAGATCATTACGGAAATGTTTAAAATGTAAACGTGCTATTAACTTGTCACTTATTAATATTCCATCTATATACCTACTATCTATATACCTACTATCTATATACCTAGATATAAAACATTCTTTTCTTAAAATTCCAAGAGAAAATATTTTCGTAAATGTCACATCGTCTCAACCCGCATATATTTCTTTTAACATTAAATAAATATGATTTATAAATCTATTGAAATATCTAAATATCAAATATGACTACTGCAGCCTCTTGCTGTTGTTACGGCGCAGCGCTGCATTGCGGACCCGTGCCGGGCTGGTGTCCTGCTAGAAGGTGACTCTTCTGCCTCCTACAGCTCAGAGATGGCAGCCCCGGGGCCTCGGTGGGCTTCCTGGGAAAGTCTCTCTCTGGCTGAGTGTTATAGAGCAGATACAAGTGGCAGGAGGTTGTAAGTGCTTTTTGATGGGGGCAGCCACTGTGTCGGCCGGTGGCATTCGAAGCTGCTTAAGGAGGCAGGGTCGCATTCTCCGCTCACCCCTGCTATTCTACGGCCTCCACAGGGGGGTCGAGCCCAGGGTTAAATTGCTCCCTAAGCAAATGAAAAAGGTAGCTCTGTTTGTTTATCCGGGGTTAAGGATGATGGTCGAGGCTCCATAAAATGGATGAAAGCGTTACCCCCGTTTTTCTGCGCCGCAATTGCTCCACATTTGCATGGCAGCACCGGTGGCACAAAAGGTGTGATTTTTCCCACAAGCCAGTTCTACTTTAGAGCCGCTGGATGGTTGGGGGGCGGGGGTGGGGGTGGGGGGTGCTGTGAGGCAGAGGGCGGACTAGGGCCTGGCTTTGGCTGCCTGGCCACACAGCAGAAGCTTCCGGATTAATAAATCCAAGGCCTCAGGGCAGTGAGGAACACCTGTAGTACCAAGAGTGATTCTCCGCTGATTCCTCACCCAGTGCATAATGGAGTAATCACACTGCGCTGCCTCTAATTGACTCATCTGGTGTCTCAAGGGTCATATGGTGAAGTCTTGGAGGAAATCTGGCCTTGTAATCCAACGTGAAAGGAGTTAAGCTGATTAATGTCAAGTATTGTGGACACTGTTTAATCCAGTGCTTTGGACAGCGCAGCCTTTCAGAGGTCTGGATTAACAAATGGATGAAGACCTTTAAACGCACCAGCAATTTTGTCCAGCCAGGATGAATGGAACTTCTAGAGTGGCGGAACTCCGGCCAGTCGCTCTGCATTGGGAACATGCCATTAAATATAGCAAAGTCTTTGAAAAATGATCTTCTTCAGCCTTGAAGTTACACACTGGTAAACCCACTTGAGCAAAAAATGTTCATGGAGTAAAACATGGCTGACTTTCAAATAATGTCAGACTACGTTGTGGAAAGAATCTTAGAAGGAAACCAATAAAATGTTTAAACCCTGCCCCTAGTGGGAGAAAATGCAACTGTTATTCCAGATTTTAAAATTTGCTCTTTTTTTTGAAGAATTACCAGACTATACAGTAAATGGAATAGAAAACATAGCATCATATAAAGAATAGAATTATATATATATATATGTATGTATGTATTTATAATATAATTATTTTTGTATTGATACAGACAGATGTTGGAGGGATTCTGAGTCAATACGATTGAAATAAGAATGATTGAGAAACCATCAAGAAACAGCTGGTCCAGAACAGGGATCTTGGCTCTTGGTCCTCGGGGCCTGGCTGGACACAATGCAAAGAAAGATGCATGCTGGTTCCAATTGCACCGACCACCTGCAAGGAGACTGGGAATTGGGAACGGTGCAGCGTGGCCATTGGCCAGTGACAGTGGGACGACGGTGAAACACATAAAGCTCTCTTGCAGGGCAGAAAGCAGCGCAGGTTGGAGGTTGAGTGACAGCAGCTCCATCCAGTCAGGGCTCCCACCAACACTCTGCTCCGACCCTGCAACCAGGCGTCTGGAGAGGCGCTGGCTGCACTCACTTTTTTCCAGAGTGTTCCGTGATGCTGGGCGGGACTGGTAACACTGACACTCCCTGGCTGAGGGACAGTGTGTCGGAATTCTCTCCAGTAAATGAGATTTCATTGCATGTGAATTCAATATGGTAGTGGGGAGCTTCTGTCTGTGTTGGTTGTGTAAGTCTATTTGGTTCGAGACGACCTGAGGTCAAAGGACGAGGAGTGAATTCATTGGACTCGAATATATGCAGAGCTTTCAACCAGATTGTCTGCATATTTGTTAAGCCATCCATCATCCATCCATCCATCCATCCATCCATCCATCATCCATCCATCCATCCATCATCCATCCATCCATCCATCCATCCATCATCCATCATCCATCCATCCATCCATACATCCATCCATCATCCATACATCCATACATCCATCATCCATCCATCCATCATCCATCCATCCATCCATCCATCCATCATCCATCATCCATCATCCATCCATCCATCCATCCATCCATCATCCATCCATCCATCATCCATCATCCATCCATCCATCCATCCATCCATCATCCATCCATCCATCATCCATCCATCCATCCATCCATCCATCCATCCATCCATCCATCATCCATCCATCCATCATCCATCCATCCATCCATCCATCCATCATCCATCCATCCATCCATCCATCCATCCATCCATCATCCATCATCCATCCATCCATCCATCCATCCATCCATCCATCCATCATCCATCATCCATCCATCCATCCATCCATCCATCATCCATCATCCATCCATCCATCCATCCATCCATCATCCATCCATCCATCATCCATCATCCATCCATCCATCCATCCATCCATCATCCATCCATCCATCATCCATCCATCCATCCATCCATCCATCATCCATCCATCCATCCATCCATCCATCCATCCATCATCCATCATCCATCCGTCCATCCAGCTATTCTAATCTAATCAACGACTGTGCTGCAGCAGCATCCATGCAACACCTTGCACGCTGGGAACACCTCCAGCCTCTCACCAACCCAGCGGAGCCATCCAGGAGCCTTCTATCCCCCGTCAGCTTAGCAGCCGATGTTCCATGCGCTGTCGAGCTCACACCGTGTTTACATGCAAGTGTCACATAGGTGGGGTCGTGCCAGACCAATAAAAAAAAAAAGCAACAGTACCTGCTGGGACCGTCCAATCAGATTAGCGGCTGAAGGGTTAAAAGGTGGGAGATGAAAGAATAACATTAAAGTTACGGAGACTTACAGAACCCCAAGACAGCCAAAGCCTTTAAACAAACACAGCCGTATCATGGCCACCACGGCAAAGTGCTCTGACAGTGACATGCTGCTATCTGCTAAAAAGGAGGGAAGGAGGGAGGGGGGTGGGGGGGGATCTTCATGACTTCAAATGACCTTGTTATCCCTGCTGGGATCAGACTAAGAATACCCTCCCTGTTAGTTTTCCCTGGTCAGGTTTCATGTGGGGAGAAACCAAAGGCCATGGTGTTTCCTTTCTGTTCAGGAGGTGCTGCTTTAAGGTTAATGTCCACATCAGAGGAAGAGCAGCTTCTCAAAACAACAGCAAAATCAAATCAATGGACATCTGCGGATCTGTCGCGCTGGACGCAAGAAGAGAAAGAGAACAATGAGAAGAAAGCAACAAAAAAAAAACCCAACATGATTAAAAAAAAAAAAAAATGAATGGGTGGTGGATCGTCGTCCTCCCTACTGGTGTTGTGGAAGATTTGGTGCCGCGAGCTGACAACATCTTCAGCAAAGCCCCAGTTATGTCACCGTGTTTGCCTTTGCCTCTGGTGAAGGTTGCTGTGTTAACCCGTACGCCTTGTACACATAACAACAGTACAATATTACGATGGCTGTCTTCACGTGTGAGAGATGAAAGAGCCCTTGCGCAGATTAAAATACAGCTCTTCAGACTATGTATCTTCACCGGTAAACGATATATTTACATGGAGAGTATAATTACTTTTGTCCGGTCTTCTGTTGAGTGTTTGGTTCAGTGGCTCCTCACACGAGGAGAGAAGCAAGCAAAAGAACAGGATGCACTCTTACTAAGGAAATTGCACGTCATTACTACGTAAACAATGAATGATTACCACTTAATGGCCGGTGAATGATATCTAGTCAACGTCCTAACGAGAGAGCAATGATAAGGTAATGACAGAGACTACTGACAAGTCACTATCACCTCGGGTTCGCACTGCCACCAGCTCACTTTTCTTTAACCACCAGGGGGAAATGGAGTGAGCTTATCTTTGATTCCCCACCGAACCAATCATTCATCATTACTGAGCCATCACCGGCCACTGTAAAGAAAATCATTTGGAGTTCTGCAGCTTCATCGCTAAGTTCGACATTAGCGCCGCCAAGACTTGAAACGCTTTTGAGAAGGAAACACAATCGCAATAATAATTACAGTTCTGTCTCCGATCTGCTATGCATTGGCTAAAGTAGATATAAACTTGTCAGACATTGCAAATTGTTGGACTGCAGTTGAACCAATATAACCTGCGTTTTGAAATCTCAGCTGCAGTGGATACAATGCAGCTGCCTTTGTGTTCTCGCGCTCTGATGATCAGCACGTTCAAGGTTCCTCTTTGCTGACTCTGCTGAGATCTGTGCGTCTTTGATCGTCTCTGGCTGAAGGAGGAAGACGTGAGTTGAGTGACAGGTGAGGCTCAGGTACACTGAACCCACTCGGCGGCGGCGCAGTCAGCGCGAAGAGTTTGCACTCGCGTCGGGAAAGAAGCTTTTGAACACTCTACAAACTGCGGGTGAAAAGCTGGTGTGACCCTTCGCTCAACCCTGACCTCCACCTCTCTTGGCACCGCTGCATTGGAAAGTATGTTGGACTTTGTCGTCTGTTCAAGTCATCTGAAAGTGATGCGGAGTCGCGATGGCTTTGCTGCTTATTCCTCCGCCTGATGCTGAAGAGATTCCCCCGCGTCTGTGTGTGGTCGAACTGCCCTGATATTGATGAACGCGTGGGTGAGTTTGAGGTGGTGCACGTCATCCAAGAACCAACAATAATCTCTCAAGTGGTTTCTGCTATTGCGTGCTCATGGAATTCTCATGTCTGAAGTCTGCACAGGGACAGCAAAGCACCACGATGATCAGAAAGAATATATACATATATATATATATAGAAAGAAAGAATATTAATGGAGCAAATGTTGGCAATTTATTTTGCAATTCAATTCAATAATTTCAATACATTTTTTTAGTAGGCGCGATAGAAAGTGGGATATTTTTGTGGAGTGAATTGAAGCGCTGTGGAATAAATTTGGGTGGTGACCTCATGCTCAGGAATAAAATGTGACTCCACCAGTTGAGAGCCACTGGTTGAGAGTGAGGGGTAAACGATAGACAGACAGACAGATAGATAGATAGATAGATAGATAGATAGATAGATAGATAGATAGACGGACGGACAGACAGATAGATAGATCGATATTTGATTGTACATAATTTTTCACTTGTTGTATTGTTTTTTGACAGCTGCAACAGTCTAGTTTCCCAATTTGGGATCAATAAAGTTCAGTCTAATCTAATCTAATCTACTATGTAATGACAGTAGCCAAATGCCAAGATGTGTCGAAAGCAAATTAAAAAGCAAGCGGCGTCCAAACAAGAGTTTAATATCAGTATTTTAATGTACATTTCTTACACGTTTTAAATAAATATTCCGTTTTTAAAATTATTTTACACATCCTCAAATAAAAAATATATTTATATATGTATAAAAACAGACATTCAGGGGGTGGCGAGGACACGAGGGCGAGCGGAGGGAGGCGTCGCCGGGCTCCTGACACTGAGGAAAAGCTGTGATTCTCAAACGGTAGCTGCCACGCGGTTCCACCAGACGCTGTTCGAGCTCTGCTTTCCCTTAAACTATATGAGATACAGGAAGTTGACGCCCCCCCCCCCGGCCCGGCCCCCCAGCCGGCCCCCCCGCCAGCCCCCGGGATGCAGCGCAGAGCCTCCGGCACAGTGTGTGACAGTGAGCGAGCTCGGTCCTCCCTGGCAGTGCGGTCAGTCAGGGCCCTTCAAGTCTCCTTGAGCAGCAGGCAGGAGTCCACGCAGGAGACTCCCATGGTCACAACGAAAGAAAACAACACGGCACACTCTACTAGGATTCACCCATACGTGGGACAACAAAGTCATGTGCATCTACAGACAAACGTCTCTTCTTTACTCTTTTTTTTTTTTTTTTTTTCTTTCTTTTTTTCAAAACACAGGTCAATACTAATTCTGGAGTACAAAAATAGATTTCTCGTATTTTTTATTTTTTTTTTGTCTATGAATATTTTTTTTTATACTTTGAGAGAAAATAGAAATCAAACTACGGGTTATGATATATAGTGAGTCGGACAAAATGTCTGTGGAGGTCTTTGGAGGAGTGGAGGAGCTGCTGTGTCTGCCGCTGCTCATTCAGTCTGTCACTTTCATCGCTCTCTCTCTTCTCTTTGTTCACTTTGTCTCTTGCCCCTCCCTCCCTTCTCGCCCTCAGCGCTGCGCCGAGTACCGCGTGCGTTTAGTCCTGTGGCTGAAGGGGTAGTGGATGAAGTCGAAGGGGCGGTGGTGGCTGGGGTGGGCCGGTTGCTGCCCTTTGGGGAGCCTCTTCATGAAGTGGACCTCGCGCTGGTGCTGCCGCGTCCGCGAGCCCTTCCGCGGCCGCCCGCGCCGGGTGAACGCCATGTACCAGCCCTCGTAGCGGGCGTTCCTCAGTGCTGTGTAGTTGTTCTCCAACACGATCTCGGTGAAGATGCAGTCGCGGCCGTGACCGTTTTTCTGCAACAACAAAAAAAAAACACACACAAAGACAACAGGATGAGCTCAGAGCGAAACGCTGCGAATTTTGAATTCAGAGAAAGTGTATTGTGTGTCTGTGTAGACACTGTGTGCACACACACACAGACACACACACACACACACACGCAGCCCTCCCCTGATACGCGCAGCATATGCTGCAGTCATTACAGATCAGAGACGGTGGATGAGAGTCGGCGACGACTCTGTGAAGTCATCAGCTGCCGGGAGGATCCTCCACTCAGAAGACCTCAGAGGGTCCACATAGCCGTAAAACACCTCATGCATTACTATGCTTCCCCCGTCTTCTTCTACTACTTCTGCACTCCAGTCTAGAAACAGTCACAGTTTGTTTTGTTTTTTTTTATCAACGGTGACACGTACAGTGAAGTCAGCCGGACGCCTTTCGCTGCCACTTTTTGGACAAGTTGCAATGTTAAAAATAGCCCCATCTCTCTCTCTCTCTCTCTCTCTCACACACACACACACCTTAAAGACGTCACGTGTTCTCTCTTTAACACGCACACACTCACAAACATACACACGGTGGGGCCAAGGCAGCCTGTGACTGGGCCAGTGGCGAGCGAGGGGCAGATGGTGTACGAGGTAGGGTGCTGGGTGGGTGGAGGGGAAGAAAGGCCGTGTGTGTGTGTGTGTGTGTGTGTGTGTGTGTTGGGGGAGTGCAGGGTGGCTGGCAACACTGCTTATTAGCCCTCCCAGTGAGAGAGAGATTGTGGCCTGAAACACACACCTACATGCACCAATGGCACAGCAGCAGCATCGCTGGGGCCACAACCCACACATGCAGTGCAAAAGTCACCATCGTGAGTGAGCGTTGAGCCTCACACACCACAGTGACTCAGGCCCAGGGATGTAGAGGGCAGGCAAAGGAAAAGGAAGCTGTGACGACCAAGGCGTCGCTGCTGAGTTTGCACTGAAATCAGTCTGAGCTCGCGGCAGGCAGAGCATTAATATTCTGCAGAGGCACAAACACCTCAAAGTCACCCGCGCTCCACTGGTGTGTCTCCACAGTTGAGCGTGCGTTTGCAGCACAGCACTCCTCAGCTAACCCCGGGCCGACCGGCCGGCTGTGGAGCCGCAAGCCTCTGACACTTTGACCTCAGCTACAGCAAACCTGCCAGCCTTTTGCCTCTGCTGCTGCTGCGGCTGCTGCTGCTGCTGCTGCTGCTGCTGCTTGGCCTCAACATTTCTCCTCACCTTGCCAACGAGCTTCCCCCTCTTGTTCATGCAGATGTAGAAGCCCGTCTCCGCTCCTTTGATCCGCACTCGGCTCCCAAACGTGTCTGTTTCCACAATGAGTTTCGCTGTAAAAAAAAACAACAACAACAAAACACACACACACACACAATGTTAGTTTGTTATGGCTGAAAGTGCTCTACAGCTGTTGGCTAGGCCACTGAATTTTCTTTAATTTTTTTTTTCTTTGTTCTTTCGGTTGTGCTTGTCCTTAACACAATGATACATTTGTAAATGACAAGAAAATAAAAGCATAAAAGGTGCATTAAAAAGCTCTTTTTTCTTTAATCTAACACAACAGTCAAAAAAACGCACACACACACACACACACACACATTTTTGTGTATCCATCCCAGTCCTTGCAATTCATGCAGACAGGAATTCCACGCTGCACAGAGCTGCAATTTGACTTCTTCACTTTGCTTTCAAATGTGACAGAAAAACAAGGCAACGTCGGCCGGCTGTTGCCATTAGCTTTGTGCTAATGAGCTAAGAGCTTCTTTGCTCTCATCGTCAGTAACTCATTAAACCAGCGGCACTGGACAGCTCAGGGCTCACACTGCTGGTTAGATGCAGGTGTGTGTGATGTGTGACACACACACGCACACACACACCTTCACAGCTCGATGTGCGGACAAGCTGCAGCAGCAAACATTGCATCATTGGAATTTTAGAAGATGAGTCTTGACGGTGTCCAGGAAATGTTCTGGAGGTTGAAGTCAGAAAGTAAGATGACTTCTAATGTCTCTTCCAGACCCTGAGGGTCTCCGGAGAGCCGCTGCTTCACCAGCTACACCAGCAGACAGGGCTCCTCTGAGCCCTCGTCCCCTTTTAACGAGACACACTGGGATCACAAATGGTGCTGCTGCTGCTGCTGCTGCTGCTGCTGCTGCTGCTGCTGCATATCAGGAGCCCGGGAGAAACTCAGAGAGAAACGCTGCTGGTGGTTGGTATCAGTCGGCAGCTTTTAGCCTCTTGACACCACAGACCAAAAAATAAAAAATAGAAATGAGTGAGACTGCATAACTAAAGGGGGCAAATATGGAGGTTTTTCACCCCAAATCAATAGAGGGGGGAAGATATTTTTGTTTTGTGCACATCAAAGCATCAAACTTATGTAGTTATTTAAAGGTGATTATTTATTTATTTATTTATTTATCTATTTATTTATTTATTTAATGTCTCAGACATATCTCAAAACAGAAAATTATTTTTGGTGATAAAAAATAAAATCTATTTTCAGTGCTTTGGTCCTGCAGAAGGGACAAAGAGGCATTCCGGCAGACAAAACTACTTGGAAAAAACAAAAACATAAACACCGATGCTCAAATGAAAAAAAAAAAAAAAATCTATGGAATAATATCTTTGATGAGTGTTCTTCTTTTCGTTGCGAGTGAAGCCCGATGGGAACCAGAGGTGTGTGTGTGTGTGTGTGTGTGTGTGTGTGTGTGTGTGTGTGTGTGTGTGTGTGTGTGTTTTAATTCAGGTGGTGGAAGAGATCAAACTGCTTCCCTTCCACGGCGGTTCGACGCACACAACTAATTCAATAAAAGCGACGTGAGAGGGGAAATTCTAGCCCGTCACAGACACACACACACACAGACAGACAGACAGACAGACAGACAGGCAGAGTCGGAGCAGCTCGGCCCGTCGGTTCTTCCTTCACTTCCTTCTCTTACCGTGCACGTCTCCGTCCTCGGCCATGGCATTGATCTTCTTGTTGGGCAGGACCTGCACATGCTTGCCGCTGGTCCGGCTGTACAGCTGGTAGACCCGGATCAGCCTGCGACTCACGCTGTCCGTCACTTTGCTCTGCTCGCTTACATGCTGCGTGAAATTAGGCGGGGACTGATTGGTTACCTGTCAGAAATTAGATGTCATCACAATCATCAGTGTGTGTACATATAGAGGATTTTTTTTGTTTGTTTTTTCTCTCTCTTGCTATTTTTTCTATGACTTGATGTTCTTTTATTGGCGGTATGCAGGAGTCGGGACGCAGCGGAACCGCGGTGCTGGTCGGGTCCAAGGCCAGTGGGATATCGTAAGGAAGCGATGGGAGGGGAAACCCGCTTGTTGTCTTCTTATTTCCTCCCCGCTTAACAACTGCGAGCAGCTCCGAGGCGCGCGCCGCTGCCAAATGAAATGAACGGCTTCCCAAAGAGACGCGCGGCGTGATTGCAGGTTGCGCGTAAAGAGGGGAGAGCGCGCGCACGCCGTGCGACTTTAACGTCGTGCAAACTTTTTTTTTTTTAATAACGAACTTCCTTCTCCGCCTGCTATGACGGAATGAATGAATGAATGAATGAATGAATGAATGATTGAAAGAGTGGTTGGCGTTAACACGAGCGGCGATCGCGCATTTCTCTCTCTCTCTCTCTCTCTCTCTCTCTCTCTCTCTCTCTCTCTCTCTCTCTCTCTCCTTCTTCTTTTTTCTACCAGGAGCCGCGAGGCCGTCTGTGCCCGCGCGCACCGTGCCAGGGTCGGTGTGTCCGGCACGAGCAACCTGCCAGCAGCCGGCCGCGCAATGGGAGCCATCCCATAATATTGCTATCACATTATTATGCACCGGTGTTCCCCAACCTGCGCGCCCGTCTCTGCATAGCACCAGCATTATAAATAAATAAATAAATAAATAAATATTTATTTATTTACCAAATACAAATACATTTACTAAATATACTATATATAGTTTTACAATATATATAGTTTTTTTTAATTATTATTCTAATAGGGGAGAGAAATGCATTGACATACCTGAGCGTAGTAGCAAAACGCAAACAAGTGCAGCAACCTGCGAAGGAGAATAAGAAAATTAAATAAATAAATTAAAAAAAATCATTTAACGGAGAAGAGAGGGAAGAGAGGAAGGGAGGAAGAGAGGGAGGGAGGGAGCAGGCAGGTAGGGGTGAAAAGTGTCGGAGGAGAAACACTCACAGATAGCCGAGTCTCGATGACGAGGGTCGCATGTTGGATGTTGAGATGAAATCAAAACAATGACGTCCAACCAAAGTTCGTCGCTGAGGGGAAATCCTTCACTGTTAATCCTCAACAGTGGTCGTGTATGGGGTGGAGGACTGGCTGCTCAGAGAGGTTCAGGTGGACTCAGCCAGGCAGCAGCGTCCATCACCTTCTCCCTGATGACACTACTGCTCAGTCAGTCACTCTGGGGCGGAGGCAGCGGCTGCAGGCGACAAAGTTTGGAGGAAACTTTCCAACCCCTTCTTCTTCCTCCTCCTCCTCCTCCTCCACTTCTTCCTCTGCTTCCTCCTCTTCTTCTTCCCGTCTCATCAGACCTCTCTGGTCTGTGTGTGTGTGTGTGTGTGTGTGCGTGTGTGTGTGTGTGTGTGTGTGTAATCCCGGTGGTGCTCTCCTCAGGTGAGCTGCTGCTGCTGCTGCTGCTGCTGCTGCTCCGCTCGGCTGTCTGGACTGAGTGCAGGACGGACCCTCCTCCTCTCTTCTCCTCCTCCTCCTCTCTTCTTCTTCTCCTCCTCCTCTCCTCTCTCTGCTCCCATCCCACGCCGCCGCTGCCGTGTCAGACGTCTCGGCTCGCCGCTCGCGCTCTGCTCCGGGTTAAAATGGCAGGAGGGCCGACCTGCTAAGAACAAGACCCCCCCCCCCTCCCCCCTCTCCCTCCCCCGCCCCCTCACACCCCCCAACCCCTCACCCTCTTTTTTGCAGAACAAAAGCAGACAGCCCCAACCCCACCCCCTCCCTCACCCCATCCCTCCCCCTCCCCCCTCTGATCTAAAACATCTCTCTCTCTCTCTCTCTCTCTCTCTCTCTCTCTCTCTCTCTCTCTCTCTCTACCTGAGGTGCGGTCTTCCAGTTATGGGATGCTGCTGCTGCTGCTGCAGGTTGTGTATTGGCAGAGTGAAGTGTGAGACATATTAAAAGGATTACAGGCGATTAGCGTTTTTTTAAAGACTCCCGCTCCCTTCATTTGATAACGAGAGAGCAGTTTCTTCTCTCTCTCTCTCTCTCTCTCTCTCTCTCTCCCTCTCTCTCTCCCCCCCACCTTGTGTTGAAATCTCTGGAAAACAAGAAAACAAACCAGCCGAAACTGGCAGGCAGGGTGATGCGGGACGTTCACACTCTTCATTAATTGGCCCATTTTGTTGATTTGTGTTTGTTATTGTGTTTGTGTTTTGCGCGGCCGCATTAATGAGCCACTAAGCGGCACCTTTCTCCGTCGCCCTCGCATCATGTCGCATCGAGAAGCCATCCGAGCCCCATTATCAGTGTGACTGATTGATGAGATGATGAATGAGTCTAGCCAGTATCGGCCGCGGCGCGGACTGAAACTCATCAGCGGCTAATGAATTAGTGAATTAATGAATGGCCGTGGTTGGGTTGTCAGCTAACGAGCTTAAGGTCTAGTCGGCGGCAGAGTTCAAGAAGCAGTGACGACTGTGGTGAGTCAGTGGCAAATATCAGCTTCACGTCAGCTGCACTGGGGGGGGGGGCGCGCAGCCTCTCCGCCGGCGGCAGGGGGCGCTCTGGAGGACGCAGTGGTGGGATGTGAAGGGGGCTCCGCTTCGCTCCTCGTTTCACGCTGGACTTCCTTCATCAGTGACACACTGCTGCTGGTCAGCCCACTGGTTTCTACTTCTGCTGCCCCCCCCCCCCCCCCCCCACACACACACACACACTCACACACACACACTCCTCCATTAGCATGAGCGCGAGTGTGAGCGCGCACGTTTCAGAAGTCAGACAGGACTGGAGCTCTGCAGTGGGTCAGCGGGTGAAAAGCACTTCATGCTCATCTCAAGTCCTGATTGGCTCTGAGGGGGAGAAGCAACTGCAATATGGGAAACCTGTGTGTGTGTGTGTGTGTGTGTGTGTGTGTGTGTGTGTGTGTGTGTGTGTGTGAGAGAGAGAGAGAGAGAGAGAGAGAGAGATTTTGGACACCTATATTGTAAACGTCATTTAAACGCATGTTTAAAAGGTGTTTTGAAAACCAAAGTGTGTGTGTGTGTGTGTGTGTGTGTGTGTGTGTGTGTGTGTGTGTGTGTGTGTGTGAGCAGCCAGCAGTGGGCAGTTCCAGCTCTGGACCCTGGGCTGTGGGACTGGTTGCCCTCCCCTTAACCCCAGGAGCCCTGCATCCATCAGCGGCCCAGCAGGGGGCCTCATAACCCCCCCCCACCACCACCACCCACCCCACTCTGCCCCCAAGCCTCTCTACCCCCCCCACCCCACCACCCACCCACCTCCCTCTCTGCTCATCTGCTCGGCTGCTAGGACTCTAGCAATATGTTTGCCTTCACTCTGCGGTCTGGCCAAGCTTCTGTCCGTGTTGATGGTTTGTGCTCCTGTGCAGCTTCACACGTGCGATGGAGCGATACGTTTCAGTTTCACTGAGAAATAAAACTCCCTTCTGTAACTTCAGACCAATATACAATATACTGGCCATTTGATCGCTGCTTGTGAGTGTTAAATGGCGAACGAGAGTTCCAAGGTGGGAAGGCGTTTGGTATTGGGCTTGGGTGGCGGAAGGGTCAAAGAAGAATGAATGTAAAACGCTGGAGTTACATTTGACTTTTGCAGGTGTTCGCATTGAATGGGAGGCGCAGAAGCCGTCCTCCCGGTCAGAGAGGCCGCTGTGAGGAGGATGGAGGGACAACATTCCTTGCATGGAGGTTGTTTGAGTTTTCTCTTTGATGACTTGTTAAAAATAAAAATACTCCTCCGTCCAATCGAAACGCACCATTGTCACTGGGCAGTCAACTGGTCACGTTTCCACGACACTTTTGCAATATTCCTCGATATGGATCCGTGTGAACAACCTCCTCATGAGAGCCTCCAAACCTTGGATTTTCCAAGCTGAGCTTTAGTTTCCAGCACCAGGTTTTATTACGGCCATATTGAGGTTCTGAGCAGTTCTAGGGGTCATAGGAACGCAGATGTTACTTATTGTTTTCTCTGTGTTGTTGGAGCTGCAAGGCCGTCCCACCATCGCCTATGGTGGTGAACACTGAGTAGTGACTGCAGGGACACAGACACAAGTGGCCAACCTGGGGTCTAGGTCCAGCGTTGGAGTTGGGCTCAGGAGCCTGAAGTAGAAACGCTGGTTCAGGCCTTGGACCAGGAGGCCTCGGGGGCCCAGCACGTCCAATGGTAGGGAAGCTGCAGGGGGGGCGGGGCACGTGTGTCTCCGAGACCACTGGTCAATACTGGCATGCGTCACTTTCACTCTTTCATTCCGACTGTGTTTGCTCTGCGTGGTGAATAGACATGGAGGGAATTTGCCTGACAACCATCCGACCAATCCCTCGCTGCTCATTGGCCCAAAGGTCACAGAGTGTTGTACGATCTCCCTCCGTCGTTTTCTTTTCTTTCTACAAGTTGAGTTGCCACTGTCTGAATGCGATGAACTCACGTCCACTCAGGAGTGGTCAAGCGAAGGCTGACAGCCACAAGCGATGATTGTCCAGGAGAAACAGCGATAATCTGAGTACAGAAAGGACTCTGTCTAACGATACCTGAGAACACGTCCATACCTTTCACAGAAGCACACAGTGATCTTCTCCACGAGCTGCTTCCTCAAGGCGAGGCTCCACTGCTCCGCTCTGCCACAGCAGAGTGTCATCCACATCTTTGACGTAGATTGTGAGGGTGAAGTGAAAGCTGTGGCTCAAACCCTCAAATATACATTTGCAACTTCCAACGGCTGAAAAACTTCAGACAATTTCCTGTGGACTTGGACTCTTCGAATTAATGAGACTAAAAGAACTCAGGAGATCCAAATCTTTTTAGCCATTGAGCCAAAAGATTTAGAATCAGTCTCGTGATGGACGTCTCCTCACTGTTATATAGACTCTGCTAGTCCACTGTTGGGGGTAACATATTAACAGCGGTGTGACACGGTGGGAATCGTATCTTTTGACCCTGAGCAAAAAGAAAGTCAGTATTGTCAGACTGCGTGGAAGGATGGCCCGGAGAGAGTGAGATCATCAGCAGAGAGACCACTAGTGCTCCTCGCCATGACACCGCAACACAAAGTGAGTTTGCATATTTGCAGTATATCATGACAATGACATTAGTGTAGCGCGGGGACAACACGAGGTGACCGCAGGCTTGAAATTCCTGAGAGGACTCCACCAAATGGGCCTGATGCTGAGTGGAGCAGCACGTGTCACACTTCTTACACTTACCACACACAGACACAGAGGTATAAACACACACACACACACACACACACACACACACACACACACACACACACACACACTGAGCAGCTTCAGGATCAATCGAGGGCTTCCAAGGTGAATGTGTTTCAACTTGATTCGTTTGTAAAGCCATGATATGAAACAGTTTTAATACGTCCAATGTAACATAAAACAGTATTACAGGAGTAGTATCTTAGTGATGCATTTCAGTTCATTTGGTGGGTTTGTTGAATTGATTGACAAGAATACAAAAATGCCAATGAAAAGTCTTTGGCTTCTTTGGGAAGGCGTTGAGCAGCAGTGCTGTACAGAAGGGCCTGTGTGGAATGCGTATGAGAGCGAGACGGTGGGGAGTGACCGGGCGGTCAGCAAGAGGAGGAAATAAAGTGAAAAAGCAGAGAGGAATACAGGCTCTAGCTGGAATTTTTGTTCAGGAGGAAAAGTGAAAAAAGAAAGAGGGAGAGAGAGAGAGGGAGAGGGAGAGGGAGAGAGGGAGGCAGCATGGTGTTGAAGCTGTTGTCTTTCTCTCAGTGGCCTTCTTCAAAGGCAGCCTGGCCCTGATGGCTTTACCAGCCACTGCTGCTGCTGCTGCTGCTGCTGCTGCTGCTGCAGGGACTCACACCACCCAGACACACACTGCCAGCTCCGAGCCACAACCACAGGTGAACCTGCACACACACACACTCACACACAGTGACTCTCACAGGTTGACGTGGTCTCAGAGAGTGGCCTGGATGGCAGACAGAGAGTGGGAGGACCGCTGGTGGAATAACAACATACTGTACATACAGAACAAAGTGGGAGGAGATGGAAGTGGGAGAATCATCAGTGGTCTGGTGATTAACCTGCGAGTGTCAGAAAGAATCACGGGGAAAAGATGTGTGTGTCTTCGTGCAGCAGTGGTCTCCAGTGCCTCATGGTGGGATGTCACTGTGTCACAGTGTTTCCTCAGACTAGCAGGAATGAAGAAGTTTGGCAATTTGGGTGGAATGGAAATGTGTTCATGAAGAAGAAGAAGAAGAAGAAGAAGAAGAAGAAGAAGAAGAAGAAGAAGAAGAGAGTGGTACTTGGAAGCACATCAATCAGCTGTCAAGCTGCAGATACATGCAGCTTGCGTGTTAAATGATTCATGTACGTCATGAAATAAAAAGTAGCTCCCTGTGCTACTTGTATTTCCTCTGTCATTAAAAATCAAAGCAAATTCTGAGCACTACCGTGTCTTTCATAACCATCATTCAAACTAAAATTGAAAAAATATGGTATAATGTATTCAGGTGGCCCTGGTGGCCCTGGTGGAGCCTGGTGGCCCTGGTGGCCCTGGTAGAGCCTGGTGGCCCCGGTGGCCCTGGTAGAGCCTGGTGGCCCTGGTGGCCCTGGTGGCCCTGGTGGCCCTGGTAGAGCCTGGTGGCCCTGGTGGCCCTGGTGGAGCCTGGTGGCCCTGGTGGAGCCTGGTGGCCCTGGTGGCCCTGGTGGCCCTGGTAGAGCCTGGTGGCCCTGGTGGCCCTGGTGGCCCTGGTGGCCCTGGTAGAGCCTGGTGGCCCTGGTGGCCCTGGTGGAGCCTGGTGGCCCTGGTGGCCCTGGTGGCCCTGGTGGAGCCTGGTGGCCTTGGTGGCCCTGGTGGCCCTGGTGGAGCCTGGTGGCCCTAGTGGCCCTGGTGGCCCTGGTGGAGCCTGGTGGCCCTGGTGGAGCCTGGTGGCCCTAGTGGCCCCGGTAGAGCCTGGTGGCCCTGATGGAGCCCCGGTGGCCCTGGTGGCCCTGGTGGCCCTGGTGGAGCCTGGTGGCCCTGGTGGCCCTGGTGGAGCCTGGTGGCCCTAGTGGCCCCGGTGGCCCTAGTGGCCCTGGTAGAGCCTGGTGGCCCTGGTGGCCCTGGTGGCCCTGGTGGAGCCTGGTGGCCCTAGTGGCCCCGGTAGAGCCTGGTGGCCCTGATGGAGCCCCGGTGGCCCTAGTGGCCCTGGTGGCCCTGGTGGAGCCTGGTGGCCCTGGTGGAATGCTCCCTCCTGGCACTGTGCTGTCTCAGGGGTGCGAGCAG
>NW_027466284.1:357500-367500 GCF_046127955.1 Nelusetta ayraudi
CATCAAACTGCAGGTGAGCTCTGCAGAGAGCCAACCAGCTGGTTTGTATCTTTACACCCCCCCTGCTCAAGCGGCGGCCCGGCCCGAACGCGGCTGCACCTGGTGGGGCTGCCATTGTTGCGTCTCATGTATTAGTGACCGTAAAGAGCCTTCATAGGGCCCAATACAGCGACGGCGGGACCCCCTCCAGAAGGCCGGAGCGGGGAAACGGCTGTATTGTTATTCGCCGAGGCAGACACTCTCCCTTTTGAGCGCTGTAGGGGGAGCCACCGTTACAGGTAGTTGCGAACTGTCACTACTGGTTGAGATGAGGGCCCGCCACACAATGAGCCGCCGCCGGGCACAATGACTTCAAATAGGTTTGGAGGTAAACTGCCTCCACACAACTGAGGGCTCAGGGCCCATCAAGTAACAGACAGCGGGGGCCATTTTGCGTATTAAGTCGTGTATTGGTTGTCTTTCGGCCCGCGGGAGCGTCGTAAATGAACAAAGTAATAAGTTGTCTGCGTCACGTTTGCCAGTGAAAGGAGGCTGAATGGAGGCGGGGCCGCCGTGACGTTGTTGTGAGCCTGCAAAGCAATTAGGCAGCGGTGAAACGGAGGAAGCCGCCGGGAGCCGCGGCCCGTCTGAGGGGGTCCCAGCAGAGCCGCGGGCCGGAGCTGCAACTTTAACTGCAAACGCTGCCATTGTCCCGCCAGCCTTTGTTACACCTGTTATTTTCTTCTGGGGGCCATGTGTGGCAAAGAGGCTCGGCACGCATTCCAGCGTCCTCTAGTGGCCGTTTTTGTGAAGTGCAGCCCAGGGCGGAGGATTTATGAACGATAAAGCGACGGATCGGCGACGAGGAGAAAAGCCTTTAAAAGCCAGGGGGAGTGAACAAGACTGAACTTTGAATCTTTGGAATATTGAAACTTGGTTTATACTCAGATTATTGTCATATTATTAAGATGTCTAACAGTGCTGTTGCTCTTGTTTTTCTTCTTTCGGGTTTCAGATTTGTCATCATGGTCACAGAAACAACGAAATTAGGTTTGGAGGATCGTCACTGCAGAGTCAAAGCAACAACAAAAAAAACAACCCAAAAAGCCCAAATCAACAAACTGCAGTGCAGGGCAGGAAAATATTGTCAGACACATGGGGATGATGACACAGTGCAGCAGTTCAAAGTCCAGTTCCAGTGGAGTGTTTGTCCTACGCTGCGCTCCGTCCAAGAACCTGGAGGAGTGGAAGACAGCACATCTTCCCGACGACAGCTTCGGCCGGCCGGCGCTGGTTGAGCCCGGCGGCCGAGCACCAGGAGCTTCTCCCTGACCTGGAGCTGGGAACAGCGTCCCGTTAACAACGTGCCGCACCACATGCACGTCAGTATAGTTAGGACACCCTTAAATAGTTAATCATTAACCTTTGACCCTGACAATAGCCCCACATTTCCACTTACGCCACACACACACACACACACACACACACACACACACACACACACACACACACACAGTGCTCATCCACATCAAAGCCAGCAGGTGGAAAACGCCTTGAACACACACACACACGTTGAGGAAGAAAAGGCGGCGATCACCATGAGAGTGGCTTTAATGATGTGGGGGAATAAACGTGTGAGTAGCGCAGCGGCCGACAGAAACCAGGCCCGCTGGAAACAACACGGATGCATATTGGCCGCAGCGTTAGCATTCAAGCATCTGCGGGCCTGTCTGTAGCCCCGGGGTGAGGCGGCCGGGACCATTAGCATTTAAAACAGGAAGGACCCTCCCACCCCCGTCCCCTCCCAGACAGCTAGTGGCCAACCAGGCCGCCTCTGATCTGGACCTGAGCGGCGGTGGATTCTACTGGCCTGCTGGACCGGTTCTGGCTCCTCGGCGGTGTTTTCACTTGCATTTCGGCACCGTGTCATCGTTCACAGGCAGTTCAGCAAGCAGGGCAGTGGCAGGGGGCGCTGCAGCTCTGAACTTGACAGCAGAACCAATCAGAAGGCAATCAGAACCGTATCAAAGGTTCCTGTGTGGAGGGAAACGGGACGGGATGGTGGAACCGGGCCACAACGTGAAGCCCAGCCTTTCAGTCAAGATCCATCAGACGGAATTAAAACTGTAACCGCGGATCATTGTACAAGTGGTGCAATCTCCCAGCAAGTAACTCATTTCAATGATCTTCAGTTTGTAATGAAACCAGGTAACGACCTCACGTGCAGCTCGTCCCTCCCCAACAATGACTTTTATTTAAAAAAAAATAACAAGTAAGATGCTGCTTACTGTTCGGTGCACATGCAATATGATCCCGTGGCCACCGGAGGGCGCTCGAGAGGATTGAAGGTGCTTCTGTTGAGAAGTGAAAAGTGTTGCCCGGTGAAGGTTTTTCCGAGGAATCCCAAAAATCTAAATATTTATGACAGGAACACACAGGGAAAAGAAATAAGAAAAGAGAGAAAACCTCCTGCTGTGACGCCGAAGGAGAAACGGTGGAGGAATGATACTTTGTCTCAGTGCACTGACACCTATGATCATTACAACAACAAAATAGAAGCTTTTTACAACAACTTGCCAGGCTGGGCCCCTCTTTGTCTTACAGTTCCACGAGACTTATTTACTTATTATTACCATTATTGTGAAAGGAGACCAAATAGGTTGAGTTGTCCGTGCCCACGCGCTCTTCCACTCTGGCCCGACGTTAAAATGCGTGGGCTGGTGTGTGTGTGACCGCAGGGTACGAAAGGTCACAAGACAAAAAAGACAAAAGGCGCGCTGGCTGGCCAAGGCAGCAGCGGGGACGTAGCAGTGACGTGTCATATCTGGCAGCTACATGCAAGAGTGTCTCCGCTCCAGCACCAGACTGAGCGGAGGAGGTCCGGCAGCAACACCTTCACTCAGAGGCCATGGCCTGGGGGTGATGGTCCAGTCGTGCTCCCTGCTCCCAGTGGCACAGCGCTGGGTTAGGGTTAGAGGGTGAGCTGGGTGTGGTGAGAGAGGAATCGATTCAATGAGGGGGGGGGGGGTTTGAAGCTTTGCTTCCTGATCAGGTCGAACAATAAAAATAGAAAATGATATTTTCTATTTGACGCAGTGGGGCCACAATTCAAAGGCAGTTAAGGACCCTGAAACCGTGAACATTCAGATTCTTCTTTATTTATAATGTTTGTCGAAAGCAGCCGAGGATAGCAGGGTAGAAAGTCATTACATGAAATGCATGAAAGTACCGAAGCACGCGGCAAGAACAGTGAGACTTGATGGGCGGCCAAACACACAGGCAGGGAATAAAATCAAAACATCGGCACCGCCAACACTACACACAACCAAAAACACATCCATTCACAAACATTAGGATATTACAAAAGTGTAATTGCGCTTGTATTGACGTTGGAACGCCAGCTAGAAGCATTTTATACAGTCCATGTACAGTTTGCTGCCCTGCGCTGTTGACCAAATGAAGCAGCAGATCCATTAAAAAAAAAAACAACAACAGCCTTGGTATTTACCTCTTGATAGTGCTACACAACAATGCAGTCATCATTAGGCAGCTATTACCACAAACTATAAATGGTGTCAGCATCAGTTACTGTACAGAGAGGTGGTGCAGCAGCAGCAGCAGCAGCAGCAGCAGCAGCAGCAGCTCTGCACTAAAGATGCTCAACTCTGGGGTTTTTCTTCCCCTTGGTTGGGGGCTGAACCTGAGACGCTGGTCCGACTGTCAGTTGGTGCGTCAAGGTACCAAACTGCAGTGAAACCTGCACCAAGCAAGGGCCGCGAAAAGCGGAAGGCGGCCTCTGGTTTAGCGGCCGAGTCCGAGCGTCTGTCAGGAAGACAGCGGAGCGACACCACACAGTGTTTTGGTTGACGAGCGCACAGCAGTGCGAAAAGCAAACACATTGCAACGGGATCAATCAGAGTGATTAGTGATCGACGGCCTGCTGGACCTCCGACAGAGAAGACTCATCCATGCCAAGCCAGCTGTCGGCCGCCAGGCAGAGACTCCAACCCCAACAGACAACACGCAGGACTTAACAGAGTTAATTACAACTAAAGCAACAACACAACTGAAGCATCATGGGAAGAGGAACACTTCTTCAATGAGCACAATGTTATTTGTGAGAAAATCCACCCATGTAAAAAAAAAAACCATGTGGGACAAACTTCAATATACATTTTTTTTTTTTTGCCTTGCATACCGTATATAATATAAAATAAAGTTAATGACACGTTTGAACACTATCGATCCTCCATGTTTCAGCACAGTTTAGCACCTGAACGTGATCCCGGGATCGCGGAGGCCACCTGGGTTACGAAGAGCTGTCAAACTCCAGCGACGTGTGCTCCACCCCTCCGTAGCCGTTCATCTTCTTCAGCCGCAGCTGGTCCCCGTTCATCAGGCCCTGCGTCTCCACCACCGGCTCCTTCCTGGAGAACATGCGGCTGATCTCCATGAAGGTCTTGTTCTTGGTCTCGGGGATCACCACGTACACGTAGACGGCCACCGACAGACAGATGCTGGCGAACACCAGGTAGCAGTAGGACCCTGCGGACATCTGACGGGGCGGAGAGCAGCGTGAGCAGGTGGGCCCGAAAAGTGAGGCCTCCCCCCCCCCCACACACACACACACGCACAACCAGGCGGCGTTACCTGCAGGAAGGGGAAGACGAAGCCCACGGTGAAGTTGGACAGCCAGTTGAGGGATCCTCCCACGATGTAGGCGGCCGGCCGGTGGGACTGCTTGAAGAGCTCCGCTGTGATGAGGAAGGGAACCCCCGCTGGAACACCAGGACAGCACAACAATCAATACTGCATAGAGGAGAGTCATTGCTGAGCACCGCTGCTGCTGCTCAGACAGACACACAGACACACACATCATGTGCGTACATCTCTCCATCCACGTGTGTGTGTGTGTTGTGTGTGCATGCACGTACATATGAGGTACACATGCACACATAAACCAAGTCTTTGTTTTCATAAGCGATGATAAAAAAAAACCCAAAGTTTGAGGAAGATGATCCTAATTTCAATCTACATCTGAATTGATAGTATTATTCATTCATTCATTCATTATGCATTCATTCATCATTTCATTCATCATTTATTTGATTTGAATATGTAGAACTCTAATTAGGAGTCGAAAACCCAGCCAACCAATCAGAGGAGAGCAGTGCCTGCAGGCAGACAGCAGAAGTCATCCATCAAGGGAATGCAGATTCTATGTGTTTTATTGCCGCGGTGGCTGCATTGACGGAGCACAATCCGTCTCTCTTAAGAGCCGCGGCGGCTCCATTAAGCAGGAAACTAAACGGAGTTGATTCATCAGATGAATTCCATCTCCCAGTGACATTTGGAGCCTTGGGCCAAAGTAGAACTCCAGAGAGTTGACCAGTAGAGGGAGCCCTCTGACAGTAAATCATCCGCTGATGACGAGCGTGCGTTTGCTGCTCGCAACTTCAAATAAACAATAAACTTTTGTTGTTGTTGTTTTTTTTTCTGTACAAAACTGGAACCATGAAACTGTAAAACAAAATGACCGTAGATTATTTTTCAGGCTGGCTTGAATCAATAACTGGGGAAATTTAACACAAAGAAATTTGAAGTACAAACCCTCAGGACTGCTGTGTCTTGTCTCATCGTCTACACAAAATAGCTTTCATCAGAGGGACATTATTATCTATCTATCATAATTAGTCAACATTAACATTGACATTATGATGACTTCTTATCTATTTCTCATCCAATTATTATTATTTTTTTATTAATTATTTTTAATGTCATTTTATCATTTAAATTCCTTTGTGCATCTTTCAGAAAACTCTGAACCATTGCTCCATCGTCAGTGTCTGTGGCCAGGTGTGTTTCACTCCCGTGACCTGGTCCAGAACAATAAAGACATCACTTTAAGTGCAGTTCAACCATCGAGCCCCATCAGTGACATTCATCCTCCTCCTCCTCCTCTATTCATTCTTCCTCTGCAGTTACTGGGCTGCCCCATGATTGGCAGCAGTGACCGAGGCGTCCTCGCCGCCTCCGTGGTTCCATGTGACTGCAACACGGGACACAGACAGAAGCAAACTTGCCTGGGCCGATACAGAAGCCGGCGATGATGCCAACCACGCAGCCGACGCTGATGTAGCGCATGAATGGCATGTGAACCTGCAGGGGCAGAGAGAGAGGGGGGGGGGTGGGGGTGCAGGCAGTGGGATCATGTGAGCCTTGGCACTGGAGCTTCTTCTCCTCTCATGACAAAGCTGCGTGTGAAGCACGGCGTCCCGCAGGGCAGAGCAAGCCGTCAGGTGGGAGTTTCAGAGTAAAAGGTGAAAGACGCAGCTGTTGATGGCGCACGCCAGAGGGGCTTCACTGTCTGCCTCGCTGCAACCAGCCTGCTGCCAAGGCTTAAAAATAATCCACACGATAGCAAGCAAGCACACCGGTGGCACGCTCTCTGCTGCTCCATGCTGAGTCAACCAGAGCCAGCAGAGTGACTGGCTTCCGTCTTCTCTCTTCAAATAAAAGACTCAACATAAACTCAATAAAAACACATTGCTTTCAATTCGGACAATATATAACATCTAAAATAGACATTTTAGCCAAGTTTCTTTCTGTGTGTTGGCCTGGTTGGCCTGGTTGGCCTGGTTGAACTGGTTGAACTGGTTGAACTGGGGTCTGGTCAGGGGTCAAAGTGTCCGGACAGGATCAAAATCAGCAGCGGATGGAATTACAGAAAACACACAGCGTCGTTGTCCTGAGACGATGGAGCCAAGTTAGAATTGCCAGTATATGAAAGTGGTGTCTGTCTGTCTGCCTGTCTGTCTGTCTGCCTGTCTGTCTGCCTGTCTGCCTGCCTGCCTGTCATCAGACAGTAAACTCTGGCAGATTCGAGATTTGCTTTTTGTCGTTGTTTGCGTTTGGTATTTTATTGTGAAATATGAGAGGAGCAACCACTCACCTGCAGGATGAGGCTTAATGTGATCCCTGCACTGCAGACGCCCATGGCGGCAAAGCCCCCGATCATGAGGGGCCGCCGACCCAGCTTCTCGATGGTGAAACACTGCAGGAGGACGTTGGAGCATCAGGAGGAGCCAGAGCGCAGAGAGAGGAGCCTCTGTCTGTTCTACGGTATTCATTCAGAGCAGCGGAGAGACTGTCGTCGCCTGTGTCTGAGGCTGCAGTAAAGAAAACATCTCGCAATGCGCTTGAGCTTCAAACCAGCAACATTGTTGGATTCTTCCATCACGCCCATCCATCCAAACTCCTGACACCCGCCGTGGCGTCGGACTCTCAGAACCTCAGAACCACGCGTGAACAGCTCTTGATATTGAATGCGGCAGAACTTTACCCCGACGAGCCCAGCGATGATCTCGATGATTCCCGTTCCCGCCGTGGTGTACTGGATCTCCGGGGGGGGGATCCCTGCATTCTCAAAGATGTCATTGGTGTAGAACCAGATCTGTGGTGGAAGCACACACACACCCGGGGTCAGACACACACAGGGTGAGTCACACACACCCGGGGTCAGACACACACACCCGGGGAGAGACACACACACCCGGGGTCAGACACACACACCCAGGGTCAGACACACACACACAGGGTGAGACACACACCCGGTGAGACACACACACCCGGGGTGAGTCACACACACCCTGGGTGAGACACACACACCCGGGGTCAGACACACACACCTGGTGTGACACCCGGGGTGAGACACACACACCCGGGGTGAGTCACACACACCCGGGGTCAGACACACGCACCCGGGGTCAGACACACACACACAGGGTCAGACACACACACACAGGGTGAGACACACACCCGGGGTGAGACACACACCCGGGGAGAGACACACGCACCCGGGGTCAGACACACACACCTGGTGTGACACCCGGGGTGAGACACACACACCCGGGGTGAGTCACACACACCCGGGGTCAGACACACGCACCCGGGGTCAGACACACACACACAGGGTCAGACACACACACACAGGGTGAGACACACACCCGGGGTGAGACACACACCCGGGGAGAGACACACACCCCGGGAGAGACACACACACCCGGGGTCAGACACACATACCCGGGGTGAGACACACGCCATCAGTAGTGAGGCACCGCTGGAAGGATGCTGAGGAACACATCTGGAAACAGAACAATATCTGCACTTCTGTGTTCCACGGCAGATGTTTGATCAGTCAACATGTTCTCCGTACCAGGAGGATCCCTGAGACACCGGAGTGAACAAACTGCTCCGCTGACACCGACACTCGTTCACCAGCAGGAGTCATTCGTGGCTTTCTTTGCTCAACACTGGGGGTTGTGGGTTGGAGGGGTTGGGGGGGGGGGGGGGCGTTAAAAGAGAGGCGCAGTGTGCAATGTGCACAGATGGCGCCGCGCTGCTACTAGCAGGCAGGCAGCAGACGCACTCGCACTCAATATCATTTGATGCTTGAGGCTGGAGCAGGACAGGAGGTGCACTAACTGGAGACAGCAGACAGTGATGCTTCAAGACACAGAGAGAGAGAGGGAGAGGGAGAGAGAGAGAGAGAGAGAGAGAGAGAGAGAGAGAGAGACAACTGTCGCTGGCACCAACAACTCTGCTGCAGGGTTGTAGACAATCATCCAAAACAAATCACCCTGTACATTTTTTTTTTTTTTACTACTGTCAGAGAAACTAAAAAAAACAAAACCATGGGATATAAATATACAAATATAGACCGACCGAGAAGGTTAAGCAGAGGCCTCAGCTGATTTTGCCTTCCCTTCATACTTTCATCAGGCTTTTGTCAGCAACCTCCGGGACAACAACAACTACTGTAAGGTCTCATCTTCTCCCGGTCCCAACAGTTTGGTTTGAGAAGAATAACGACAACTCATTGATTCACAAAGAAAAGTTGGATTTGCAGAAATAGGTAATAGATCAAATATATGTTGAGCTCTGAGCTTCACGGTGGACCAAGGCCAAAACCCTGTAGGAGGCAACAGAGAAACAACTGACAAACCACTCACCTCCCTTCCTCAACAAACAGCAGGAAACCATGGTCATAAAGACAACGGTCCACCCTGACTGCTCAGAACCTCGTGGGCCAAGGCCGGAGGAGGAGGAGGAGGAGCTCCTGCTACCACCAGGCAGCCGCCATCTTGGCTCCTTATATCTCAGGTGGAGTCCTGGCTGCAGCCAATCACAGGCCAGGGCGTGGAACTTTCCACCAATGGCGGCTGAGCAATGGTACAACTATTCTGCATACAACATTGGGGAACACACACACACACACACACACACACACACACACACAGAGCAGACCAACTACAGCCAGTAGTCTCTGCCTACTACTGCCGCCTTAAGAGGCGACTGCTGCACCTCCAGAGCCCCTTGCTCAGTGATGATGTAATCAGCTCAGTATAGTGAGGAGGACATCAACCGCTGCTTCCTCAGCAGTCAGTCCAGTGAAGGTCAGTGGGTGGAAGAAAACCTGCAGTCTGCAGGACGTCAATCAATCAATCAGTCAATCAATCAGTCAATCAATCCATCCCAGCTAAAGAGGAGGAGCCAAATACCAAGAGCTCATCCTTCTACAACAGCAGTGGAGATGAAGATCCAGAAGCAAGATCCTCTCATCAAGCAGCCAAAATAAAAGTTTTTTACACACAATTTGCACACACACACACACACACACACACACACACACACACACACACACAGACACACACACATTTGCTTTGACTATTTCATTAAAGGAAAAGTTTTTTCCTGCAATTTTTCGAGAGAATGCACGCTGAAGACCTCGCTGAAACGTTCCACATCTCAATAGAAAAAGCTCTCTGGTTCTACTGCGTGTGCACATGGCGTCGCGGTGCTTACTGCGTCGATGCCAGACAGCTGCATGCCGATGTTGATGACCACCACGCTGAGGACCTGCCAGCGGACCGAGTCGTCCATCAACAGCCTCCACACCGACAGAGTCTCCAGCGACGACAGTGAGCGCTGCTCCTCCTGCATCTCCTCGATCTCCGCCTGG
>NW_027466284.1:372500-387500 GCF_046127955.1 Nelusetta ayraudi
CTGCCATTTGTAAAAAAAATTAAATTCAAATAATTTAAATGAAAAAATTGAATGTTGTTGGAAGGTTCATGCACGGCTTGGTGTGAGATGTCGTGGAGGCAAGTTAGCTGTCAATACCTTCATCTGAACGCATCAAGGCTGGACTGTGAACATGAATGTTGAACGGCAATACAATTGAACCGCGTGAGGCGATCACAAACTCTCCAGCGAGATGGCGATGAACGATGACATCATGAGTGAAATATGATGCATGCGTTGACAAACATGACAAACTCAGCATCTTACAGCAAGTCCGTAGTCAGTATACCTCAGCTGTGCTGAATATGGAGTTCACACAAGTTCACTCTTGAGGTGGACTAGCTGGAAGATGAAGAAGAGGGAAATCTGCTTCTCCATCTCACTGCTCCACTTTATTGGTGTCCGCTGTTCAATTCATCTTGGAAAACACTTTGAAATCATTTTCTTTACGATTCAACATCAACAACCAATTGTTTATTTGCAGCTTTAACGCTAAGCTCAATATCTATATCCAATTGTCTGAGCGCAACATTCTCATGAATAAAGTTGTCCTCAAGAAAACTAAATGAAGTGGAATACATTTTACATATAATTCATACACTCAGCCCTTTTTTTTGTTTCTTTTTAAAAAAAAAAAAAATGAACTCAGTATTACTCTGGCCAAGCAAACTTCATCATCATCATCATCATCATCATCATCATCATCATCATCATCATCATCATCACGTCCCAGCTATCAAAAATGATAACATTTGTAGTTGCGTTTAATTGTGTCGTGTGGCTCTGCCACTCACTTGTGGTGTGAGATTAAGCA
Organism: Nelusetta ayraudi; assembly: GCF_046127955.1. NCBI lineage: Eukaryota > Metazoa > Chordata > Actinopteri > Tetraodontiformes > Monacanthidae > Nelusetta > Nelusetta ayraudi. The sequence goes on from NW_027466284.1 coordinate 373,333, forward strand.
GCGCAGAGGCTAATCGCCTTTGCACAAACTAGTTGAGAACTTGGTAGCCAATGCTATTAGCTGCTGGATGTCTGTGTCACAAACTCTTCGAGGATTAGTCAGATGATGGAACCCGGTGTGGATTTCACCTCATTAATGGCACAGACGCCAACTCACCGATGTGATTTTGCCGGGAGATGGAATCAAAACCTCCTCGGCCATTGTAAGTCCTTGTCGTCGTCTGCTTCCAAAACAGCACGCGGCAGACGCTGGCTCTCTATGCGGAGGATCCCATGGCTGTAGTAGTAGCACAGAGTCAGCTCGTCCAGCTCAGCAGCAGACCATTACAACCCACACAGTGTCATCACATGATAGGGAGCAGCGTGACGGCCGAGGGAAGAAGGCCTGCTGGAAGCAATTAACTCTTAAGTGAATTTACAAAGAGGGGAGTCGAGGGGAGAGGAAGAGGAAACTACAAGACGGTGCGCTGGAGGTCAAAAAATGGAAGAGGAAAGAGAAATATTTTAGAAAGAGAAAGGGAAGTGGGAACGTCGGCAGGAGGAGGAAGGAGGAGCAGGAGAGAAGAGGGGAAACAAGTGCTGGTGGGAATCCTGGGGAAAGGAGAGAAGGAGCTTAGAACGGTGCGGGGAAGGGGGAAGGAAGGAGGGACTTTCATGGAATCCACACGCGTGTACAAATTCCAAACAACGCTTCAAACGCACGATTGTGGACGAACGTTGAGGCAGTGGATGAGAAACAAACCTCCCACGGCCTCACCGTGGACAAGACCGTCAAACTGAAGTCATCACAGACTCCTGGAAGAGCCGCTGGATGTTTCCTGCGACGGGTTCCTCCAGTACGATCAACCGCTACATTCCAAGGCATTTTACATGTCGCTAATCTGATGACTTTAACCTGCATGCCCCATGAAAGCTTGTTCTGTTGAGAAAATCCTCTCATTTGGCAGAAACTGAGCCCAGATTTCAGCCTGTTAGCCTCCACAATCCACCACCAGTTACGGGGAACTGTTGAGAAACGAATAGCGGTAATGTTCATTCATTCCTGGCGACAGGCAGAGTCCTGCAGTCGTCCACCACTAGGGGAACACACACTGGTCCGGTCAAGTAGCTCCAAAGTCACTTCAGTCGATGGGCTCATACAGGAAGCTGGCCTTTGTTGAAGCTTTTGTTGATTTCTGCTCTTGTTCTATTCTAGAGACAAGGTTTTCTCTCACTCTCTTACCTTGTTGCCTTGGGCCACGCCCCCCGCTGTTGGTTTGCCGCTCCGGGTGTGAGAGAGCATGTACGCTGTGTCAGATCCGACAGGTAGGTCACGCCTCCGTAGCACCAAACAAAGTTATCAATAAATCCTTCTTTTGGTCCACAGCCTGAGATCATTCTGGTGGCAGAAGATAAAACCTTTGTGTTTAACACCACGATCAACAGAACAGACCGCCCCATCACTTTACATCTCTGTTCTTGTGGCTGTATTAGAACATGAACAAAAGTCAATGGGGTTTCCTCAACTAATTTGAACTCATCACGTTTGCTAGCAGTCACAGTGAACTAACTAACGAACTATCTAACGAACTAACTAGCTGAGTTTGTTGAGGTTCCGAGGTATAAAAAGATCACACAGACTGACGGTCTGACTCAGATTCCAGCGCGATGCCATGGCTGACTAACACACAGAGGAATTTGACCGATGGAATGCTCCACAGTCTGGCAGGAAGTGCAGAGCTGCAGAGGGCTGGAGGCCTTGTGTTCAGTCAGAGGAGGACTCTACCACGGCACACAGCACAGCTGCAACCTCCCCGGGGGCACAAAGTCACACAGCTGCGCTATGCAGATGACGTCGTGCTTTTGGCCATGCACCTCACAGGTATGCCTGACCGTTTGAACCAAGACGGCCGCTGGGCTCTAAAGAAGACACGGACGACATGACGGGCCAAACTAATGGACGGTGCAAGCGCCTCAAACCTTGCGTCATAATGTAAGCTAATGTTAGCAAGCTTGATGACCTGTGCAGTCTGATTCTGCTGCAGCATGAATAGCTTTAAGCTTCTGTTCAGCTTTTATTTTTGTTTTTAGTTACGTTTAATTTTTTTACTCTTAAAATGTCCCTACTTTGCTGTCATTTCATCTTATGTCTTTATTTAATTTGAGGTTATAATTCTTTACACTGTTATTCCCACTGCTATTTCTCCGTTGCTCCGATGCCTTCCTAGCTTTAAGTGAAATGACTGCAGAATTCCCTGTGGGAGAACCTCACCGGCACACAGTCAGTCATTGTGCTCCACTTTAACCATGGAGGCCCTCTGGTGGACATGGGACAGACCTGTATGGGAAACACAAGTGACCAGGCTGAATGTATAAAGACCACTGGTGTTGAGACCTAAGTGAACGCCTACAAGCTTCCCTCGTCTTCTGTCTTCTCTGCTGCTTCCTGTTTGGATATTCCCATAATGAGCTGTGGCCACATTCAGCTGCGTCCGTCTGTCCCTGACTTTTCCCTGAATTGTATCAGTCCTTTATAACATCCTTCCAATAACCTGACACATTATTCATAAATACAAACCGGTGCAATGACTGCATTTGTCTGGAGCTGTATCAGCACGTTATTACAACTTTATTACCAGTGCAATGAAGCAATAAAGTCACTGATTCTGCTTTCAGACTACAAGGTACCAGCTGTGCCTGCACCGATAACTGGGACCAGCTAGTAGAGGATGCCATAGTGTACATAACACACACACACACACACACACACACACGCTGGAGTCAGTAGCAGTCTTATTAAGAATAGCCATGCTACTTATTGTTGCGCTGGTCGTTGTTGTTGTTTGTTTGTTTGTTTGTGGTGGAGCAGAATCCTCCCCCAAAACTTTGCCAATCCCAATCCTCTCCCTGCTCTTATAATTGCAGTTCCATTGGCTGGTGCTCTCCCAGCGGGTTGCCAGACGGTCGTTAGGGGGCGGAGCCAGCTGCCAGGGGTGGGGGGGGGGGTAATGGATGCCTCTCATTTGTTCTCATTATTATCGTAACAACCATAATGTTCAGACAGACACACACGCTGCTCGCTGTCACCGCCATGAAACCTTCCCATTAGTTATGCTGGGAGACAGCCTGTGTGTGTGTGTGTGTGTGTGTGTGTGTGTGTGTGTGTGTGTGTGTGCGAGATAATCCGGAGGCTTCCAGGCCTCACTCTGGGCGCAGTCATGTAGCATGTCATTATGTGTGCAGGATGGAGACTCAGCGAGAGGATTTGTGTCTGTTTGTTAGATGCTGGAATAAGAAAAACACGGCCACTTCTTCAATCACACAGAAGTGGAGCCTTGATGAACACTGACGCGTCAGTGTTCAGGGCCTGGAGCTTTGTCTGAGATGCTAAGATGAAATCAACAAGGGGCTCCCACTGAATGATGCATGAGTGGGAGAGCCTCACAGGCTTGTGTAATAAAGTCGGAGGCTCCTCTTCAAGACAGAGTGGCCTCGCTTCCGGTGGCTGCACGTCTGCTCGGCTGATATTATGTGAGGTCAGAGCGAGAGGCTGACGGACATTATTGAACGTGGCAGCATGTTATATTGCTCGGCACCACTTGTGATCTCCTGAAGTGAGAGCAGGAAGAGCGGCGGCGGCGGCGGCGGCGGCTGTGCGCTACCAGGGAAATCAGTGAGTCAGTGGGCCCCAAGCCTCCGCAACCCAACCGTCGCACGCATCTATTGCTGTTTGTTGGCGGAAAAAGCATTGCGACCGGCGTCCTGATGGGAAGGCAGTGGAGGTGCAGCAGAGTGCCGCCCGAGTGCCTGAGCGCTGCAGCTGTGTTGTAGTAGCTGAGCTGATCGGGCAGGTGCAGGTTTCAGGTGTGAGGGAGGGAGGGGGGGAGGAGCCTTTCTAATGAGGCTCCTTGTATCTCTCAATGCTTCCATCTATGTTGCATCCAAGTTATATTCTACCACGGCTTTTTTTTGTTTGTTTGTTTGTTTGTTTGTTTTACTGTTTTAAAGCTCAAATGAACCCAGCTAAATGCTCCTCAGATTAAGAGGTGAGGTTGACCCGGTGGAACCAGCTCACAGCCTGAAAAGAGGTTTGAAACCCAAGCTGTGGCCTCTCGTGTGCTTCCACATCAAAGGTGAAATAAGAACTCAGTCATAACTTAGCAAAGGAAAAGTCCTGTTCGGCTGGCAGTAAATCATCTGCGCTTTAGTGGCTTTTTCATCCTGAGTGTATTTAATGCTTACCAAAGTTCCCACCCGGTATGTAAAATATCTCCCTGGAGCCAAAATAACAACAAGAAGCAAGCGACACACAGCCACCTGCCACCACATAACACACTGACAGTTTGGATACAGAAGTCCAAAATCAGCACCGGTCTAAATGCCGACACACACTCACGCACACAATACACATATAAATGTGTGCATGTGTGTGTCGGCATTTAGACTGGTGGGCGTGAGCAGAAACAATGAATTAAAACGCACCTGAGGCTTTGATTTGGACCGGCTGATATTTCAGCCAATGGTGTCACAGCCACATGCAGGTTACCTCTCATCCTCTGATCGCTGAAGCCAAACCTCCGTGGAAAAGAATAAATAATCTGTTCCTCTGGTAAAGAACAAGTTAGCATATTGAAGGTGCATAAGAGGTCACGGTGATTAGGAGGTGTTCACTGTGGAAACGAGCCAGGCCATTGGCCCAACACTGTGGACAACAACCAGTGCGTTCAGTCACAGCCAATCAGACGCTGCTGCTGCTGCTGCTGCTGCTGCTGCTGCTGCTGCTGCTGCTGCAGGGACATATTCTGGACCTTCTGCCTGCCGTCCTCTTCTATATTACACCACAGCCCATAAGGTGGAGTGTGTTAAGAGGTGATAATAGCGCTCCACATTAGAGTAATGAATGAGCTGCAGTCTGCGTGTGTGTGTGTGTGTGTGTGTGTGTGTGTTCAAGTGCTCACCAGAGGTGTGATAGTGAAGGACTTCCATGTTCTGGGCTTTAAACTCCAGAGCCAGTCAGCCAGAGGTTGACAGGCAGCAGCTGCTGGGCCTCTGCCTGCTGCACAACGCTGCTGCAATTCAGCTTCTCTAAACAGGCACATTCACACACACGCGAGACAAAAACCCAACCTGTTTCTTCCTCACGTTTTTTTTTTTTTTACGCCATTGAGAAAAACAACATTTTATTATTTTGTCAATGGTCTCGTGAATCCAGACTGAGGTGATTTTCTTTTGTCAAACTAAATGAAGAAGAAAGCAGAGCTTGTCATGTCCAGTCTCCCTGTTATCAGTTATCAGCACAGATATATTCCACAAAATCAATACAATGTTTAACAGAACACTTTACAAAAATGTCCATTATAATGTCAAAATAAATGTTACGCAATTCATGGAATGAACGCAGTGAATTCATCCGAACCGATCTAAACGACGAGCTCACCTACGTGTCCACGTAAGCGAGGAACATGAACACAAATCATCAGAAAGACGTCTCTCATCTGCTTTGTATGATTTTTTTTGACCGCGTTCAACAGAACTTTTGGGAAATTGGCCATTTGTGAAGATGATGGCGACGCACGGCCCTCCAAACACAGCATTGGACACATCAAAGGTCCACAAGTGGAGCCCAGGAGGAGGATGCTGTGTGTGTGTGTGTGTAAGCTTCAGTGCCAAGCATTGATGTAGGTGTGTTCTGTTCTGTAGTGCACGGTGGGCTTCAGACGCCTGGGCCGGGCTATCAGAGGCGAGAACATCATGTTGATATGCAAGGTGCGGCAGGTGAAGTGGACACGTGGGAGTACAGGACTCATGATAGTTAAGAGATATGGCGTGCAGATGATGCGAGCGGCGTCTGGCTTCATCTCATAACGTTTAACTCAATAGGACATAAAGGAACTTCAACGGCCATTGGAGAACGGAACGGAAGAGCCTCCCATTAACGCTCCATTGATTGTGCCCACGATACTTGCGGGTGAAGTGATTGTGTAGTGAATGAACAAGCTGATAAGCGCGTGTGTGATGGAAAAACTGAGCTGCGAGCGCCTGCAGTCCGCACACACAGAGTCCCAGGGAGGCGGAAAAAACACTGAGCGCAGACAACGTCTCCGGCCGCTCGTTGTCCGGTATTGACCACCTGTTGAGAGTGGAACGGCCCTCAAACAGACAGAAACAAACACAGAAAACAGAAAAGACGTTGAGGAGCCTCCACGTGGAGCACCGTCTTCACCAGACCTTCACCGTGCAGGTGGGTAAAAGGTTTGCCACGCGGCCCCACGCTATCCTGTGACGTTAGCCAGTACACGGTGGGTGGACGTGTGGTGCCTCATTAACAGACTGAGGGCCCGGATTGAAGGTGTGACTCGTCCAAGTCTTCGCCGTGCTTCGTTACCATCAAATTAGAGCGAGAGATCATAAGCAGCTTTGCAATGATGTGGGAAGGTAGCCCTGATGAGTGTGAGATGGATACACTATCGTTTACTGGTGTAGCGACCCGTTACATTAGCATTAGCTCCACGCTAACCACTTGCTTTTCGGTCCATTTTTTTTGTTGTTGTTGTTGTTGACACGGTGTGTGTTGCAACTGTTGCAGGGAAAGTGGGGGAAAATGGCTCAATTGAAATTCTTCTCAGTCTGACAAAACAAACAATTTGATGTGTCGCTGTTATGTTTGGACAAAGACCTGAGACCAGAGACCTGAGACCTGAGACCAGAGACCAGAGACCTGAGACCTGAGACCTGAGACCTGAGACCAGAGACCTGAGACCAGAGACCTGAGACCTGAGACCTGAGACCTGAGACCTGAGACCAGAGACCTGAGACCTGAGACCTGAGACCAGAGACCTGAGACCTGAGACCAGAGACCTGAGACCAGAGACCTGAGACCAGAGACCTGAGACCTGAGACCTGAGACCTGAGACCAGAGACCTGAGACCAGAGACCTGAGACCTGAGACCAGAGACCAGAGACCTGAGACCTGAGACCTGAGACCTGAGACCAGAGACCTGAGACCTGAGACCTGAGACCAGAGACCTGAGACCTGAGACCAGAGACCTGAGACCTGAGACCAGAGACCTGAGACCTGAGACCAGAGACCAGAGACCTGAGACCTGAGACCAGAGACCTGAGACCTGAGACCTGAGACCAGAGACCAGAGACCTGAGACCAGAGACCAGAGACCTGAGACCTGAGACCAGAGACCAGAGACCAAAGACCTGAGACCTGAGACGCTCTCTATTCGATCCTGAATAGCGCACAAAAAAAAAAAAAAAAAAGTCATATTGAAATAACCTCCTCTGATTATGCGACAAACTAACGCTATCAATGTGCCGCTTTGACGCGCACTCACGACCTCATGGCGGTTGATCGCAGTTCAACGCACTCCACGCAGCGCCCAGACTGGAACAGAGTGCAGTGAGTTCGGGGGATGCGCTGCTGCTGTGGGGGGGGGGAAAGTTTGGAGGTCACTGGAGGTCACTGGATGCCCCGCGCACGCCAGCACAAAGTTTTGGTGGCCGCTGCAAGCGGCGCGCGCGCGCGGTAATTATAGTTGACTTGGTGTCCCGGAATGAGAGGAGCAGCGGGGGGGTGATGGCCTCTCTCGCCTTCATCTCTTTCTATTTCCCACGCAGCACTGACATAGCTCAGCACGCAGGCACGCAGGCGGGAAATTAAGAGCGGCGAGAGGCTTTGATGGCCCCTCGACGGCGCCACCCGTCAACAGGTTCCAGCCGCTGCAGCAACCTTTGACCTCCGCCACGCTAGCCGCTAGCCGCTGCCGTCAGAGTGAGCGCTCGTCCCCCCCGGCCGCGCGTCTTTGGAAAAAAATCTCCATATGCACGCGGAGGCCAGCGAGCGGCTCGCGACCTTTCAAGGGGGGGGGGGGGGGGGGACTAGGAAGAAGTGGGTGTCGTCAGCGTCATGGTCAGTGGCGGTGGCGGTGGCACTCAGTCTCTGGCCCATTGGCTTCTGTGGTCAGATTCAATTTCAGCCCTGATGACTGCGGGCCGCTCCGCCATTAGCTGAGAGCTATGTGTCGTCGTCGCACACTCTGGGGGGGGGTCTGGCCAAATTTTAAGGCCAATTGACTTTTAATATGAATCACGCCGGGACGCCGAGGTCTCATCCCATTGCTGGAAATTAACACCCTGGAGCACTTACACACACACACACACACACACACACGCACACACACACACACACACGGCCGAGCACGCTCGCAGACACACACACACACACACACACACACACACACACGCACACACACACACACACGCACACACACGGCCAAGCACGCTCGCAGACACACACACACACACACACACACACACACACACACACACACACCAACAGCGTTGGCTCTCAGAGCGTTATTAATGGCTTGACTGAGTACTGTGATTGTTTTCTCTGCAACTAGACAAGCGTCCCACGGTGCGGCCCATTGCAGCCTGTGTGTGACAGTGGCACCGCTGAAGTGTACAGTAAAGTCAAGTCTTTCCATTTAAGGCTGTCATCACCTGCCAAACATCATGGTAGCTCTCGCCCCTGGCCTCACCCTTCTGCTCCTTTGTCCACGCTGGCCTTCCTGCTAGTTTGCTCCCGAGCAGCATTATCAACCTTCTGATCCGCCCGCTTGGCTCTTTGTTCGTCTTCGCGTGTCACGCAAGTCGCCGCGCAGCTCGCGGCCTTTTAATTTTAGCCTGGTTTGGAGAAAGTCAAACCTTGTCGTCCGCGCTCCTCATTCGATTGTGTTGCGTTGGCGTACGGTACGTTGCACGGATGACAAGGGTGTTTCCGAGGAGGGAGAGGACTCTTTAGTATCCTTGCACAGCATGATAAAATGAAAATGAAACTCTTGTGGCTGCTGCAAGACAGACGGCCTTCAACGATCCTCCGTCCCCCCCCCACCACCACCACCCTGCCGTATGTTCAAAGTGTTGTTGAAGTCCACAATGTGTGCGCCAGCAAAGCCGCTGTGATTCTCTTCTCCGTTTCTTCTGTTGAAGCTGCTTTGTATTGTATCCAGTGAGCAGGGCCGAGTGTGGAAAAGCCCGGTGTCATCTGCAGGGCTCAGCTTCTGATTTACAACGGGGCCATTTGGACTGGCCGGGGGGAATTAATGCTCAATCCCCTCGTGATCCATGAATGGGGTAACATGAGACAGCCATGTAAACGCGCTTTCATCCAAAGGCTTGGAAGAAAGTCTGTGCATGTTTAACATGGCTTTGGTCTGTTGGATGTATCCTCGAATGACTGCGGCACCAAGCTCTCAATGTCTCGACCCGACATGTTGCCGGTAAAGTCCACAGACGGTGCTGGTTACTCCTTTCTTTGTTTGTTTGTTTGTCTTGTGTTCTTCATGTCTGGTTTGGTTGACGCAGCCGAGTCTCAATTAAATTCCAACTATTAAACTACAAAATGAGCTCTGGTGAAGTCAACGCCACAGATGCCTTGCAAACTTAACAACGCCACTTTGGTACCTTTTTTGTTTTTTTTCAATCCGTTGCTTATTGCCAATTGGCTTTGCAGTCAAATCACCAGCAATCGTGTTACCTTCCATCCGGGTCTGGAGCGGAAATGTCTTCCTTTCAGTCGACTCCCCTTCTGCTGATTCATCTCCGGCTGAATCTGGACCGAGCCCTCGGGGGTGCGAATTAGCTCGCTGACGACGTCCACTAATGAAGCCGTATTTAAAGTTTTCACCACCTCATGTGTGTGTGTCACTGACGTGTGAACTGCATACCTGGGCTGCGGGACTGGCGTGTCCTCTGTGTGTGTGTGTGTGGCCTTCTCCCGGTTTCCTCACGTTCCCATGTTGCAGCTGGGGAGGTGGGGGGGGCAGTGGTGGGAGGGGGGTCGCCGCTCGCTCGCTCGCTCGCTGCGGAAGGCAATGCCAACAACTTTAATCCCAGCTCGTAAAGCGGAGTGACGGCAGAGATATGTTTAGACGTGAATGAGGCCAAACAAATGTTCCCCAAAGCAGATGGCCCTAAAGATAATGTGTTGACAGTTGGCAGTTGGCTCGCTCTAACTCAAGTCTTTGTGACAGACACGCAGCAGGAGAGAGACACGCATCCCTTGTCTTGTGCGTTGTAAGGAGCGCACGCCGTTACCGCTTCATTAACTTGAACGTGTCCTTGGTGACATGGCTGACATAACCGACACAGTAGCCAAGGACGTGTGAATAGTGCTGCCAGTGCAGCCAGTGCAGATGATAACTGCATCGATGCTATCAAAGGCAGGACTTCTGTGTTGCGGCTCACGGGTCCTGCTGCTGCTGCCGCTGCTGCTGCTGCTGCTGCTGCTGCTGCTGCTGCTGCTGCTGCTGCCGCTGCTGCTGCTGCTGCCGGGACGACGGACAAAACGCATTCCTGCGCCAGAGAATTTCTAAGAACCTCGCATGTGCACCGGTCGTGTTTTTTTTTTTTTTTTTTTCTCTCTCTCTCTCTCCGACCTTCCTGGCCTCTCCAAGTGTGAAGCTAATCCGCTGATTCCAAAATGCTGCACCTGTTCCGTCAACACAGGATGGGATAAACTTTCCCCGCTCGGCACAGATCACTGTGGCTTCTGTGACGTGACGGGACCGGCGGCGTGTGCACGGTGGGGATGAGGCTGGGCCAGGTGTCACATTATCCCCACCATCCAAAACGACTCCCAAAACACTCAGCGGCTCATTTGAAACAACACGTTTGGATTGGACTTATGGAGAACATGCTGATTTAAGTCGGGAAACGAGACATTGGATCTGGACTAAAGCCCTGGTCAAACCCGAGGCCTGGAAGTCCTCAGCTCCAGTCAATCCAACGGTCAACCCTGCACTGCATCTGTCCAGGTGTTCACTGCACTACACGCTCAACCTCAACACGTCAACGCCAACACGGCGCTGCAAAAAGTCCACAAAGTGGTCGGTGACACAACCTAGAGTTGGACTGTGTATGCTGAGTGCAACCGAGCAGAAGACAACTGTTAATACTGGAATTAGGTTTCCATGCCTTGGCACAGGGACGTAGCTCTCCCGGAATAACAGGAAACCATCAATTCCTCTGTGGCATCAGTCAATAAAATGCCATTTGACATCAAGCAGCACTTTGAATACTTGGTATCAGTGACCGCCACGAACAGGTGTTCATGTTCAAGAACAATGTTGATGATTTGATGGACACGAGGACCAATGACACTGGAAGGGCACGGCTCATGTTGATCTTGACGTGATGATACATCCTGTGGTGAACTTCTTTTGAACATGGAAATCTTTATTTGAATTATGGACGTAGGGTGTTAAAAAGTGACTTTTGATGTTTTCCAATTTTGTTGGCTTTGTTTTGATTTATTTCCCCCGTACCCGCGTCTACTTCTAAATCTCTTTTCAGTTTTGATCTTTTTTTTTAATTTTAAACACGTCCAAAATAAACTGAACGGAAGGAAATGTATCATCAGCGTACAGACGTAGAATTGATGAAGGAAAACACAGTGCTGTGTGAAAAGCATGGTGTGGCTGTGCTGAGTGGACAGTAGCAGCAGAGCATTGTGTATTGGCCGTACGCTCTTCAAGGCCAAAATAACCTTTGACCTTCCGGGGCGCCTGCTGCTGTGCCAGTGCACAGCGTCGTCTCCCAGCCTGCCATTCTTCTGCAAACCCTCCACGCCTCCATCGGCCTCGGAATCTCCTGTGGAGAATGAAGCATTTCTCGGACTGCTCAGGGCCCGGGAATGCTTTCACACAGAACCAAACAGAACCATCAACACTGCGAGCGTTGTGAGATGTGCTGAACAGATGTGTGACCGCTCCAGCCCGCTCCAACAGACTGCACGACGTTGCCGAGGACGAGGGTTTCATCACTGGAGGCTCGGTCTGCTTCTGTTCCTCCCTCACAGTGCTCGCTCACAGGCCCGTTGCAAAACTCCCTGCTTTTGCTTCTGTCGCGTTTGGAAATTTGTTTTTTTGTTTTTTTTCAAGTTTCTGTCGCAAATTCGGGTCGCGGCTGATTTATTTATCCATTTCCTACCGTGCGCTCGGTGTCGCAGAGGGTCAGTGTGGGCGGAGCCTGGCTATTAGAGTGAAGATAGGATATACTTGTCGCAACTTCATCACAGCTCATCTCTGCTGGTACAATAAGTTGTCTATGAATTGTTTTGTTGTTGCACGTTTTAAACTATTTGTTGACGTTGTTTATTCAGGAGGCGTCCTCCATGCAAAGGCGTTGAGCACAAGGAACCCGGAATGGGCTCAGCAGAGGCTGGATCTGCAACTTTGAAGATGCAATACTATCAACCAACAGGAGGGGAAAAAAAAAACAGTCAGCAGGGGGAGACAAGTAGCAATAGAATATCTGTCTGCTAACCTTGCCGTCTTCTTTTATTGTTATTTGAAACAACATATTTGCATTGGGACTTTCTCACATTAGACGCACACATACATAACATTTCTCTACAAATAATAATGGTTTGAAATTTAACAAAAACACACAGTGTGTGTGTGTGTCTGTGTGTGTGTGTGTGTGTGTGTGTCAGATGGGATACGGTGAGTGAGTAAGCTGCAACCTTTTAATCCAATCAGTGTGGGTGTGAGAGGTCTGGCCCTGGCTCTCCTCTCGCCTCAGGAAGACTTTCACTCCTATTGATCGGCTGTTGGATCAATGTGGCATTTAAAGCCTCTGGAGCTGCCGTTCCATAATTCGCAGTGTGTATCGCCAAAGGAAAATAATTATTTTTCTACAGTGTAAAGGGTCACTAAGATAATTATGTTATAATTACCTTTTTTTTTTTTTTTTACTTTAGCTGTTGTAACAATTGAGGGCTTTTCTGAAGGAATTGGCTGAGTTTCAGAATTCTCTAATTGGACAATAGCATAATGAGAAAAAAGGGGCGAGAGAAAAACATGTAGAATAAGTAGAATAAAAGTAGAAAAAAGCTGGGAAAACGACACAATTGATTGGTTTGAAACAAACAAGTTGTTTTTTTTATATATATATATTTATATAATTTTGAAAAGGAGCAATAAAAAATGAATGGGGAGGAAAATACCTTCAGCAACTGAAAAGCAATTTCTTCTCTTTTTCTCACCGCTGAGGAAATTTGAAAGCGGGTACTTTGAGCCCCGCCCCCACCACCACCACCCCTACCCCCACCCCCACTCCCACTCAAACAGGGGCCCCAGGTTGTTCTGGAGCTCATAAAGTGGAGGGCCGGAGCCTCCTGCTAGAATGCCGGCGAGTTAAAAGACACCTCGGAGCTGGACACTGGAGAAGGCTTACAAGCTTTCCCTTCCACAAGGTGATTTGTTCCAGTCTGCTGGCCAGCAGGGAGCAAAGGCAGGGCACCACTTGCTATTAATGAACACATCACACTATTGTCACCGGCCATCAGTAATGAATAAATCACTTTAGTCACGGTTAATTGGTGACGGCAGTCTGGCGGAGAAAAGCTGCCGTCAAGCCGGCCCTCACAGTGAGCTTTCACCGCAGCCTGCCGCCCTTCAATACTCTCCCTCCCTTCTCATCGCTTTCAGTCTCTTTTATACATTCACAGACAACCTTGTTTTATTTTTGCACTTTTTCAGCAACAATAAAATTGTAATCATGACATTTCTGAGCGCACAACTGAGCGAGTGGTGTTCACCATTTCCTTCCTTCCTTCCTTCCTTCCTTCTTCCTTCCTTCCTTCCTTCCTCCCTTCCTCCCCTCCTTCCTTCCTTCCTCCCTTCCTCCCCTCCTTCCTTCCTTCCTCCCCTCCTTCCTTCCTTCCTTCCTTCCTTCTTTCCTTCCTTCCTTCCTCCCTTCCTCCCCTCCTTCCTTCCTTTCTCCCCTCCTTCCTTCCTTCTTCCTTCCTTCCTTCCTTCCTTCCTTCCTCCCCTCCTTCCTTCCTTCCTTCCTCCCTTCCTTCCTTCCTTCCTTCCTCCCCTCCTTCCTCCCTTCCTCCCCTCCTTCCTCCCTTCCTCCCCTCCTTCCTTCCTTCCTTCCTTCCCTCCTTCCCTCCTTCCTTCCTTCCTCCCTTCCTCCCGTCCTTCCTTCCTCTCCTTCCTTCCTCTCCTTCCTTCCTTCCTTCCTTCCCTCCTTCCCTCCTTCCTTCCTTCCTCCCTTCCTCCCGTCCTTCCTTCCTCTCCTTCCTTCCTCTCCTTCCTTCCTTCCTTCCTTCCTTCCTCCCTTCCTCCCCTCCTTCCTTCCTTCCTCCCCTCCTTCCTTCCTTCCCTCCTCCCTT
>NW_027466284.1:392500-452500 GCF_046127955.1 Nelusetta ayraudi
GGCTATTCTGCTCACCATCAGTGCGCAATATGGAGGCAGCAGTGTTGAGGGTCTCGCGCCGGGGGGCGGAACAAAGGCCGCACTCGGGCCATATGCTTCCCGGATTGTCCCGCACATTTTCCGCCTCGTGTTGATTGATTCCGCGAGCCCTTCCTTTTCTCGGCGGAGTGACCCGCACTATTGTGGCGCACCATGCAGATGCACTGCCACTCTGTATGCGCCATGTGCGCCACGACATCATCATGAATGTCCAATGTGGCGCAGTGGGCGGCTCGCGGCCCCCCGCGAGGAGACCATTGACTCGCTTCATCCGCCGCTCGTCAGCTGTTTGCCTCAACTTGTCTATCCGCGACTGCAACGCTGCAAGTTCAAAGTTATTGTTCTAGCACTCGGCCATTGCTGCCACTATTCATCCTGGCTCGTATCTCTTGTTTATTCTTATTGACAATGTTCCCATTTACACACCTGACGTAGCGCTAATAGATTAAGACCTTAAAGTACTTTCTCACCCAGAGCCGAAGATTCTCATATAAATCTGCATGTAATATTGCGAAATGAATATTTGCTTTATAGTTCAAGGAAAAGGCAGCTATGGCCATTTTTTTTTTAAATACTGAATCAGACGCAAATTCGTAGATCATTAAAAAGGGAATAAAATGTTTTCATCCACTGGGTCGTTAAGTGGACAAACACAGTATTTCATTTTATTGTATTGTATTTTATTTTATTTTATTTTTTATTGTATTGTATTTGTGTTCACCGCTGACTAACAGACACACACTTTCACTTTTCAGTTTTTCATTTTGAAACGCCCTAACATTGCATGATACATTTACACACACACACACACACACACACACACACACACACACACACACACACACAAACACGCTGCTCACACGACAATCATTTATTCAGCGGCCGGAAAATTCTCATGTGCTGCTGTGACCCCGCAGTTAAACAACCAACATCTTCCTGCATCAAGTGGAACAACTGGCTGCGACCATCTGGAGCTGCAGCACCACCACTAAATCTCAACACGAGTCCGATACAATGCTGTTGCTTTAAGTACACATCAATATTATTATTATTATTATTATTATTATTATTATTGATAGGACAACCTATTATTTGATAGTATGTTTCTCGTGAATATTATTCATTCATTATTACTGCTGCATGAATTGGATTTAAATATTTCAGCTGGATGACCCGGACAATAACATTAAACATCATATAATACTCCCATAATTAATGATAAAAAAAAAAAAAACATAATAGCTTGAATTATTTTGTCCTTACAGTGAGTTCATAATTACACTGAAATCAAATTTTTAAGAAAAAGGAAGAATTCTTTATTGGTAATGAAATGCAACTCTGAAAATCGGATAATCGCAGTTAAATTTTCGTTGTTAATTGCAGCATAACTGGTGGCTTTCAGTGGTATAAGATTAAACTATAGTAGCTATGATTTGGAGTATTCTCAGATCGGAGCGGAGTAAGAGTCCAATCAAACTGAATAATAATAATAATAATAATAATAATAATAATAATAATAATAATAATGTATTATTTTATGATAAAATAATAAAATACTATTATAAATAATAACTAAATATTAGTAGTACTATTATATTGCGTATTGCGCTGCTTTGTTCCATATTTACCAGGTAGTTATTAGTTCTTTGAAACGTGTTGTGCTGCTTGGTGTTGGTGCGCAGCTGCGAGGAGCTGCTGAAGGAGCCTGGTGTGTTGAGCAGCCATCTGCACTCTGGTCGCTGCTTCACCCAGAAATGAGCCGTTGCTCCGCCGCAGGCGCAGCTTGATTGATCACTAAATAGGCCGCATTTGAAAGTTTTAGTTATAACGTTCCTGCGGAGCCCCTTAACACTTCAAACTTCAATTTTACGGGCTATTGAACCAGGCTTGTCCCTGACAAATGTGATATATGTATTAATTTACTTTAACCGGTGATTAATTACTACCCACAAAGAGAGATTATCCCTTCCCCCCTCTCAATTTGCATATTAATCAAATTCTAGTTGATGATTCAAATGGTGAAATGGATTTAGCAACGCTGCAAGGCATAACTCTCCCTCACTGTGTTTCCCCTTGTACTGACACACACACACACACACACACACACACACACACACACAGCCCCAGGCGCGAGCTCTCTCACTCTGGCTGCCAGCTAAGCTGCTTGTCTGCCGTATTAAACGCAGAGATGCAGAACGAGCTCGGCAGCTATTTGGCCAAAACACAAATTGCATGTCCACTTTTATGATGCCTTCATGCTGAGCAGGCGCTTCTTAATGCGGCCTGTCACACCATCCTGGATTTACTGACGACAAGGAGCCCTGCTCTCTCTCTCTCTCTCTCTCTCTCTCTCTCCCTCTGATGCCAGTGTGTGTGTGTGTTGAGGGACTTATTGATTGTCCCAGTGTGTTCAGCATGCTGTGTTTGGATGCAGCGTGTCACTTACACTCATGCCTGCAGGGAAAATGAACAAACGTCAACTGTTTTTTGTTTTTTTTTTGGTGGGGGTCAAGTGACTCTAACACCTCCACTGCTTCGACTGCCACTGTGAATTATTATCACATGAGAAACCATTTTTAAAATGATTTAAAATAATAAATTATTATCATTCATAGTAATAACTGGCCAACTTGAAAGCTTGGTTGTCACTGTGGTGCAGAGGTTGCCACTGTCACCCTACAACAAGAAGGTCAGTCACTACCAGGCCTGGAGCGTGTGTGTGTGTGTGTGTGTGTGTGTGTGTGTGTGTGTGTGTGTGTGTGTGGAGCTTCTGTCCAGGTAGGTGTGAACATGAATGCAGATGGTGCTTGTCTGTGTCTGTGTGTGTGTGTGTGTGTGTGTGTGTGTGTGTGTGTGTGTGTGAGAGAGGTCAGTGATGCACTGCCTGTGTCCAGGATGCACCCTGCCTTCACCCAAAGACAGCTGGGATACAAGCTCCGCCCCCTCCAGTGGCAGGAGAAGCTGTGATATAAAAAGAATGAAGCAATACTTCTACTCACACCGTTCCTTCAGCGACTGAGACTCGATGATATCAGTAACGCAGCTACCGCCAAGCCCGGCGATGCCAAACAGTAAATCCTAGCTGTCTCCGCGCGGTGTGGTGCGACATGACAGTGAATTGAGGAGAGGCATAGCGCCGCCTGATTAGTGTGATGAGCTGCCAATTCTGAGTCATCCAGGAGCAGGATGTCTGCAGCCGAGGTGCCAGGAGACCCGCTACCTTTGGTCCGACTGCAGCCGGCGCTCCCAGAACTTGCAGCTTCAACTCCGTCTCCGCTTCCCACCGCTTCCTCGTCGGGCACGTGTTGGCCCGCACCACTCCAGACATCTCCTTTCAAGGACACTTGGTTAGCTTTCAAACCCTTCCCCGCTGTAGCAGCTGTAGGCCTCGCTGACCCCCCCACCCCCCCACCCCCTCCCCTGTGCAAGTACTGCAGTTGTCCAGGAAGTCCAGGAAGCTACACAAGCCTGGAACCTCTGTGGAACCTTCGAGTCTGAGCAGAATCACCACTCCCACAACTTCAGCTGGCCCCCTTCTTACTCTTCCACAGTTGTCCTGAGATGCAGTCACTTCTTGAGCCGGGGGGGGGGAGGGGGGGGTTCAATGTCAGTTCAATGTCACTGGGGAGGATCTGTCAGAGGTGGTTCTTATTTCGCAATGCATCAAACTTCCGTTAAAAACTTCCTTTGTGATAGTTAATGGTATGGCTTTGGACGTTAATGCAAAAAAAAATAAATAAAATAATAGGTGCATTCCAACTTTGAATATTGATCAACTTACGTACGTTATGAAACCAATCAAACTGTTTCACACACGAGTATTAATGGGTAAGGACGTGTGCCGTAGTTGTAGAGCTAAAAAATAAATAAATAAATAAAACAAAACAACAAAACAAATAAAAACACGTTAATATTGCTCTCTGTTTCATGAACAGAGAACGAAATAGTCACACAAAATAAGTTACGTGCTGTCCTTTTACTGACACCTTGTGGCCCATCTTGCATATCGCAGCACGGCGATTTAAAGCGCCGTCTCTTGCGCTCATTCTGTGCCACAGAGCAGTTTCTAATCTAGACGAATGCCTCGGGGCCACCAGGGGGCCCCAAAGCCCCCTGGTGGCCCCAAAGCTGCATGTTCAGCCTCTTCTTAGGAGAATTAAAAAGTCAGCGTTTATCTGTAGCTATCTCATTTGTTGGTTACACCTCTTATATGCTTAAAAATAAACCTTGGCTATAAATGAAATAAGCTGATTTTTTTTTTTGTTTTTTTTTGTTTTTTTGGTATTATTAGGTCGTTGGACCGCACTGTCACACAGTTAGTGACGTAGCGGGCCGGCGACGCCGACAGGTATGATGGGAATGATTGACAGCTAGCATTCGCTCTCGTTAGCAAGAGGTTTAAAAACAAACAAACAAACACCACAATGGCATCAAAAAGGAGTTATACCAGCGGAGCGGGAAAACGGAAGAAAAGGAAAAGTGATGAAGAAAAACAGACAAAGGATGAAGGTCAGTTATTTTTTTTGGTGGTGTGGGCTTGAGAGGTGGAGGTGAAACGCCGTTGTTGTTGTTGTTGTTGTGTTTTTTTTCCCCAAGTTTGTTTGTTTGTCCTGCTAGCCAGCTAGCTAGCGTCGGATACATGTTAGCTGGCTGGCTGGCTGGCTAGTATTTGTTCGTCATGAACTCAGCGGTTTTTGTTTGTTTTATGAAAGTTGAATGACTGATTGACTCCAGACCCGTTTATTCAGATTCTAACAGGGGTGGAGAGCATGTTGTTATTAGTCAGTGCTCGGTCGTTGTCTCTCACACTTATTGTTATTTTAGCTTTACTTAGGATTAATTTGCTATGCTTAGTGTGTATTTAATAGGCTCCTAATTAGAAGCGTGCTACTGTTTTTTTAATTCAAAGGAATTTTTGATCAGGCATGGTGTTGACTATTTTAGACTACTCTGGCAGTGGATCATTTATCTTAGTTTTATTACTTTAACTAGTACAGTGTGTAAACTACTGCAAAAAAAAAAACTCTTAAAAGTGACAATTTTGTAATTAGGTAAAATCTTTAAAAAGACACTGCAAGCACAATGTTTAATCTAAAAACAAATTAATTTTAATTTTAAACCGGGCACTCAGTGTCTTGACTTCAAACTCTCAAACTGCCGCCGTCAAATAAAGAGAATCGTTTTTGGCTCGCTGGCGTGGCATGTTGTGACACCACAAGGGGGCGTAATACCACTGTAAAATGTGACTAAAGTGACGTCATGCTGCCCTATTATTACTCCACTTTCTGCTGCCGCCGCTGATTAATAGCGGCAGCATGAGTCGCGAGCAGAGGTTCACCACCACCACCACGTGTTAAAGCGTTTTGAAATGCAAAACTCCTTCCGGGGCCAAAAGGCAGCAATGTATTAATGTGACGCGTGTTGTTTTTCAGTGTGATGAATAATTGATGGTGATCGATGGCTTCTGAGAGGAAGCTCTACTTGCAAATAAATATAATGAGCGTGGATGGAAGGAATGGATTGCATACAATTTAACAATGTTTTTGTGTTAGTGTGCGTTACTTTGATGAAGTTTTTTTTCTCTCAGATCAATACTATTATAATATAATAATAATAATAATAATAATAATAATAATAATAATCAAAGCCTTGATATTTCATTACACCATGACATTGTTTCGGCTGACTATATCTTACACCGGCCACATGGTGGCGTGGTTATCGCGGAAGGTTGTGGGTTTGATTCCCAGACCAATAGGAGTGAGAGCAGAGTGTGAACGGTTGTTTGTCTTTCTATGCGATACACTGGCCTCCGTTCCTGGGCTCAACCTAATTAGACAGAGCTGACTTGGGGTTAAGTTCACCTTGTGGTCCACCTGGTTTCTGATGGTTTGCTTGAGGGGAGATACTCCTGCTCAATAAAATCACTCCTGGTTGGTTTGATTATTACCTTTATAGTCTCCTCGTTCCCCGGACGCTGAGTTCTGACAAAGTTGCTGCTTTTTGCAGCATGCAAGCAAAACGTTGCGAATCCTTGCGGACTGACTGCAGAGTTTCTGCTTCCTGGTTGTGTACACACGGTGTTTGAGGACAAACCCGCTGCTCTCACTTCTGGTTTCCACCAAAACAAAACTTCTCTTGTTGCCGCTTTATCCTCCGACTGGTTGGACGATGGAAAGACTTCACATGGAAGCCTTTCAGAAGAGATGCGTGAGTGTCCTGGGCGAAACCAAAGTCGCGCTCGTGTTTGCAGTCGCCGCTGGGTTTCCTCCGTCCTGCCGAGGAAAGGAAAGGAAAGCTGCGAACCGCTCTGTAATGCAAGGGGAATGTGCAGATAGCGGCCGAGCGTCCGCTACGCGACCTGCTACTCTGACACTCCACTGGATGTATGTTCTGCTGTTGCACTTGAAGTGCTGTTTATGCGGAGCACTTGTGAGTGGAGGCTGTGCTGTAAACCGAGCTCGGTGCGCAGCCAGACTTTACTCAGCTTCAATCCAAACCATCCAGTCTGACTCAGGGAAACCATTGACTCACATCGTAATCCTGCAACCACGGAGGTAGTAGAGAGGGGGGGGGGGGTGGAAACACAAGAGCAGAGGAGGAACACTGCAAGGGTTTATACACACACACACACACACACACACACATATATATAGAGAGAGATATATAGATTTATAAAATAAAAGATGATACTAATAATATATGTATGTATATGTTTTTGTGGTGTATTGTGCCTGCAGTGCAGTGTGTGTGTGTGTGTGTGTGTGTGTGTCTGCATGTGTGTGTGTGTGTGTGCATATGCAGGGGTAGCTGCGCTCTGTCTCAATCTGTCAGAAGCTCTGACACTGAGATCTATCTTGCTGCAGTGGGCAGGAGAGCAGGAAGCAAGGAGGACAATAATTAAACCTCTTGGTGAACACTGTGTGTGTGTGTGTGTGTGTGTGTGTGTGTGTGTGTGTGTGTGTGTGTGTGTGTGTGTGTGTGTGTGTGGTGGGGGTGCGGACGGCTTCTCAGACTGAATGAATTTTGTGCGTCTGTATTCTGGGATTTTTGTGTGCAATCACAAATGTTTGCACTTTGTGTTTACACGTGTAGAAATATTACCAACACATATTTTGAGTGACAGTGAGTGCTGGCTAGTGTGTGCGTGTGCGTGCGTGTGTGTGTGTGTGTGTGTGTGTGTGTGAGAGAGAGAGAGAGACAGACGTTTTTATTGCCCGAGGATGAAGCAATATCTCATCCAGCGAGCCAGACGCGGCTGACAAAACGTTGTCTTAATTTCCTTCAGGGAGTCGCGACTCTCTCCGTCAACTGCAGGGCGGCACTAAACTCAATCACCCAGCAGGCCGAGCACGAGGCCCAGGCCACGCTTCACATTTCCATTAGCCTGATGTTTATTTACAGCTGCGAACCCAAAGCAGCCGTTTGGGTTATTGTACGCCCGTCCATGTTTCCGTCCCTCTTGACAATAATGAAGTCAGCGGCGGGTTAAGTTGAGGTGTGGAGCTGCTCGATGGCATCTGTGTCAAGACTGATGGAAAGTGTTGGAGTCTCCTCCAGGGTGAAGGCTGTGGCTTCCAGCTCCAGATGGACTGCACGCCTTGGGGGGGTGGGGGGGGGATCCTTCAGTTTGTCCTACTGTTCTTGTGAAAGCCAAACATTTCTATTGGACTTTATTTTATTCTGCATCAGTACTTGTCTGTGTGTCTGTGTGTGTGTGTGTGTGTGTGTGTGTGTGTGTGTGTGTGTGTGTGTGTGTGTGTGTGTGTGTGTGTGTGTGTGTGTGTGTGTGATCAAACAGTTGTCAAACTACATGGCACTTATTCTATTATCCATTCATCCGTATTTTGTAAAACCACTTATCCTGCGCTCATGGTCACATGGGTGATACCTGATGATACCATGTGATACCAGATGATACCTGATGATACCAGGTGATACCAGAAGGAGATACCAGGTGATACTTGATGATACCAGGTGATACCAGATGATACCAGATGATACCAGGTGATACCAGGTGATACCAGATGATACCTGATGATACCAGGTGATACCTGATGATGCCAGAAGATGATACCTGATGATACCAGGTGATACCAGGTGATACCAGATGATACCAGGTGATACCTGATGATGCCAGAAGATGATACCTGATGATGCCAGAAGATGATACCTGATGATACCAGGTGATACCTGATGATTCCAGGTGATACCTGATGATACCAGAAGATGATACCTGATGATACCAGAAGATGATACCTGATGATACCAGGTGATACCAGGTGATACCAGATGATACCAGGTGATACCTGATGATGCCAGAAGATGATACCTGATGATGCCAGAAGATGATACCTGATGATACCAGGTGATACCTGATGATTCCAGGTGATACCTGATGATACCAGAAGATGATACCTGATGATACCAGGTGATACCTGATGATTCCAGGTGATACCTGATGATACCGGATGATACCAGGTGATACCAGATGATTCCAGGTGATACCTGATGATACCAGAAGATGATACCTGATGATACCAGGTGATACCTGATGATACCGGATGATACCAGGTGATACCAGGTGATACCTGATGATACCAGGATGCAACCCTTGCTGTCTGGGGTCAAAGGTGCAGGTGCATCCTGGTCAGTTAATCAACCATTTGTCAACCCGTTTCCATAACAGGAATGTGTTTGGACTGCGGGAGCAAGTTGGATACCTGTAGAGCAGGAGACCCCAAACTGTTCCACACCATGGCCATGAACCCCACAACTTTAGATGTTTGAGTAGCTGAGTCAACACAACTGCATCTAATACATCAACAGCCAAGACGCCGTCCATCAGAAGAATGCATCATCTCACTTCTCTGTCATCGTCCTGGCTTCGGTCTTGATCTTCGCCTGGTTGTCTTCATGATGCTTCCACCAACAAGTCAAAGCATCTGTTTGTCAGACAGAACTAAACGCTGAGCAAAAGATGAAAGGCAGAAACAACACATTTTCTGCATTACAGTACGATCCTCGCCATCCGTGTTTTATGCTGCAAACGCCAATATTTGTACATAGAAATCTATTATGTCCATTGTCTTGGTAAACTTTACACTGACTTGCTGGGTACCTGCATTCTGCCATTGGAATCCAGTAACAGGCATCGCAATAGAATCCAATACTAAGACGTCTAAACACTAAAACTGTATCTGAAATAATTTCACGAGTGACTTCTGAGCTCCAGCAGATTGTTTCAGCCTCTACTTCAGGAACTCAGGTGGTGACATGAGAAAGTCTGTCTGCTATAAAGACAATAATATTATAATATAAAGTAAAATAATCTGATGCCCCCCCCCCACACCCTGCCTCCCCAATCACACACACAATATAGAAAATAGGTAAAAATGTCTACACACACACACACACACATATATATAGGATAGTGGACTATACCTTCTACCTGTGTGTGTGTGTGTGTGTGTGTGTGTGTGTGTGTGTGTGTGTGTGTGTGTGTGTGTGTGTGTGAGAGAGAGAGCTGGCTGTGGGAGGCTTGGCTGTGTGTGTGTGTGTGTGTGTGTGTGTGTGTGTGTGTGTGTGTGTGTGTGTGTGTGTGTGTGTGTGTTGGCGTGGCCAGCTTTGAGAGGGTAATCCATCTCCATCACTTAAATGATTATCCCCATTAATCTGCAGTAAAGTAATAAAGTAAACACCATTCTCTGCTCCTCCGCCGCCTCCCACTCCTCCCCACCTCCTCCTCTCCGGGTTGGATGGAAGTTCATTAAGTCTTTAGTACATTAATACGTCTTCATGTCCCCCCCCCCAACCACCACTCTCCACCCCTCCCCCACTGCTTCCATCACCTGGTGCTCGGGGCCCCGAGAGGCTCAACTCTCTTTCCCTCCGTTAGTGTGAAAAAGAGAGAGAGTGACTGAAGCTGCCGCTGCTGCGTGTGTGTGTGTGTGTGTGTGTGTGTGCGCGTGTGTGTCTTTGTAAGGCTGTCACTGAGTGGAGGCGATGAGCTCGGAGGATTTAATTTTGCAGCAGCGCCGGACTCAGATGGCCCTGCTGGGTGCCGCGGTAATTTGCCTGATCAGGTTAGAGAATCATTGGTGTTGGTGATCAATCATCCAGGGTGTCAGCGAGGACTCAGGCCTGTTCGGCATGGAGCCATGTGTAATTGGCACTGGATTGATGCGGCCGTGTTGTCGCAGCAGCGTGTTGAGCAAAAGTTTGCTCAGTTAAAAGATTGTTAAAATTACCACCAGTCTCTCACACACACACACACACACACACACACACACACGAGAGAGGGAGATGGGGCCATTAGATGTGAGGAGGAGGAGGAGGAAGAGGAGGAGGAGCAGGAGCAGGAGGAGGAGGTCTGGTTCATCTTAGGCTGTGACAGTGTTTGCACAGCTTAGTGTTGCCGTGCCGCCTCCACTTATCACTCACACACACACACACACACACACACACACACACACACACTCGCTGGCATTTCTTTTATTGCATGAAATGAAATAGTTCCAGCCGACTGTGTTCATGGGGAAATAACAGAGAGAAAAAGGAATATTGTGCTCGTTGAAACCCTGCTCTCGAGGCCGACCAGTGTTTGAACTCAGCGTTTCAACAACAGGCCCTGGTTCAGTTGGCAGGAGGCTCCCAGCAGAGTGCAGTGGGGCACCGGGGGCCAGTCAACACAAACCAGTCACACCCTTCCTAAACCAGTCGGGTCTGGGTCGGGGTTTCCATGGCTGGTTTGTTTGTTTGGTGATCGGGAGATAGAGTGTACCGGCTGTCATGATGCTTGTGTGTTATGGTTCAGTATTCAGTGACGAACTGAAACCTCTACCTGGTCAGTTTGTAGTTGCTGTGGATCCTCTCGATGCTCCAGCAGTGGAGACTACAGGCTCCCTGAGGGCCCAGAGATCTCCAGACAAGGTCTTTTAATACAAACTCTACCTTTGCACAGTGTGTGTGTTAATTTGCGGTGTTTTCTATCTAATCTACTCTAAGGAATTAGTAGAAGTTTTACTAATGAAGGTCAAAACCACCCCCTCCTCTCGTCGATCCTCTTCACTCTTTGTCCTGGTCTTGTCCAGAGAGGAAGATCCTGAGTGAAACCTTGAGAGCCGTGCTCCCAGAATGGCTCTCAGCACTCGCGCTGGTGGAAACTTCAGGGTCAGGTGTCAGAGGGCGTCTTCACTCCTCTCTGCGTGTGTTTCTCCAGCTTCCTGGTGCTGCTCGGAAGCTCTTGACTGCACATCTCTCAGGCCCGTCGCACCGGCTCAGATTTATGGACCGCAGGGCCCAAAGTTCACGCGTCCAGCTGGCCTCGCCGACGCTCCCTCCCGTCTGCGCTGCACAGCAAGATGTCGTGCGGCCCCCGACTTCCGGCCACAGCTGAAAGTGCAGCGTAAGCCGAGGAGGTGGAGCAGAGAGCGATATGGAACGACGATAATAATAATAATGATCTCGAATCATCAGAGAGCTGCTGTTACCTTCACACGGAGAAGAACTTCCAGTCACGTGTTTGTCAAAGTGTTTATGTCACCGTCACACTGCTCTTAAGTCTTGCTGGCTTCGCCCGGGATGAGGCTGAATGACAACAATCAATCAGCGCTCATAAACATGTAGTAACACAGATGGATGGATATAAACGGCCAGGCCAGATGGACAGATTTAAGTTTCCAGCGACATAAAAAAGATTCATCCGTGTCCTGCCAGCTCTTACCCGCCTGTCATGGGTCACAGGGTGGCTGCAGCCAATCACAGCGGTCCTGGGGTCATCAGTCAGGTCATCACTGGCATCATGAGGTAGCAAGTGCAAATACTTTGCTACTGGACTTTAGTAGATAGTAATAAAGTCATCAACTTTTTATATTGCAGTTGTTGGTTGAAGTTGAGCTCTTTGCTGTTGTGTAGTTAAAATATATATATAAATATATATATATATATATATATATATATATATATATATATATACATATATATATATATATATATATATATATATATATATATGGAGGTTGTTTGGTGCAGAGAAAAGTAAAAAAGCAGTAAATAAGATTACATTCTGATTGTGTCCGTCACATGGTGGTGGGAGTGTCTTGATGAACCAGTGTGCAGCAGTTGATGGCCTCCCTGGTGACTGAGACCTCCGTCCACAGCTGTCCAGGAGCGGCCCGGCACGCCGGCGGTGTTTTGTCTAACGCCGGTGTTTACCGGTGTGTTGCACAATCTGAGGGGCTCGCTGCTGTCTGGTCCGAGGCATGCGCCTCGGGGGCCAGCTCGCTCTATCAGGCCAATTAGGGGTGACCTTTGACCCTTTGAAAGCAAGACTGTTGAAGAAAGGGAAAATATTTTCATTCGCACCACTTAAACACACACACACACACTTTTCAACTCCCAGCCTCTAATCTGTTTGTGTTGCTGCTGTCTCTGCCTTCTAGACACTCAGCACTGCTGCTTGCATGCTTTGCTTTTGCCGTCTGCACAAGAAAAAAAAAAAAAAAAAAAAAAAAAAACAGTCGCTGACACAAATCCAAAGCGTACACACAACAAGAGCCTCTGTCACTTCTGCAAACTGCTCCGCTTTGCTCTGGGCCTTGCAGAACCTCAGTTGGCCTCTGCGAGAAGCCTTGAAAATGACCCGTTTGACTGCGAAGCATCGGAACCACAACCGCCCGCTGCCACATGAGACAATGGAAAAACAAGAGCGGCTGCTGAGCTTGAGTTTGTCAATATGATTGCAAATTAATGAGGTGATAGTGAACACAGACAGATGTAATACAGAGAGAGAGAGGGAGGAGGAGGAGGAGGAGGAGGAGAGGCTGAGTGGGTGGAGGAGAAGTGAGGAGATTCCACACCTAGAGCCACGTCGTTAGAGCTTCAGTCCCTGGGGCAACGCAGGCACCAGCCTGTCTGAGGCCTCAAGTGCTGCACATTTCAATTTCCCTCTCTTTTCCTCATTGTTTCTTTGCCGCAAAATAACATTCAACAAAAAAAAAAAAGGGAAAAAATGTGAGTGGATAAGAGTGTGTTTTGGATTTTAACAAGGCGGACACGAGCTCGCAGGTCGGCGAGTCCTAAAGTGTGGGGGCGGGGGGGGGCGTGAAATACAACACCTGGGGACCCCCTCCATGAACCCATAGGACCCCCTGGAAAGCTCACCATAAAACTTTAAGGGGGTCTTGTTTTTTTTCCAAAACGCAAAAAAAAAAAAAAAAAAGGAAAAAATCATATATTATTGTCACTAAAATGCCTTTAAGATCATCCTGTGTAATATTCAATTTTGTAAATATTATTCCACCTGGCAGAAGAATGAATGAATTCATAAATCATTGGCAGGTTATTTATAGGCCTCCTGCATGTTCAGGAAATGTAAATTGGTATTGAGTAACAATCAGGAGAACATAGGGGACCCCACCACCACCACCACCACCACCACCCGAATATTGAGGGGTATCTCGCACACTGGTTAGGAACCAGTCCACCAAGACAGAAAAACACCGACAGGTAGGGGGGGGGGGGAAAAATCTGACGTGTTTTTCCTGAAGATCGCGGCTCAGCCTTCCAAAAAAAAGCCAAAGAAAAGCAGCATGATGACGTCAACTGCAGCAGATCCTGTGCGAGGTGGATGTTGGCAGACGGGAGACCTTTGATGAGTCATCCACAGCTCGCACTGTCAGCGGGGACCGCAAGCATTTTCATATGTATGGCAGAGCAGTAAAGGCTTTTTGGAGTTGAAGGCAGCGGAACCGGCAACCCGATCCCATCTGTCCTGCAGGAGGCAACGTCTCCCAGCCGGCGGAGCCCAGAGGACGTCTGAGGGCCGCGGGAGAAGAACGAGACCATCGCTCCGTCCCGGGCCGTCTGACAGAGCTGGCAGGAAGCACACACTCCAGCCAGAGAGCCTCCCAACAGGACGGACACACACACACACACACACACACACACACACACACACTGGGCAGTGAGGGGGCCCCAGCACACTGACGGGGCCTACCGTTCCACCAGATGTACGCCACCTGTTGGCCATGTGCGCTGCGTGTTGATGTGTGTATCAGTGCTCATAAATAGGAACGGCCGAGGCTTCCTGAAACAACGTCGACGCTGTTTTTTTAAGGAAAGGTGTGAACGCTTTGGGAAGGCGGCGCTGCTGCTTTTTCAAGGGGCTCCGGCCAATCACAGGCCGCCTCTGCGTGACAGCGCTTTCGCAAAATAAAAGCAATGTTTCTAAAGTGTTGACCAAGTACAATTGTGATTTGCAGGTGTTTCCATTGAATGGTCAAATCTGGTCCCCGTTGAGACCACGCCCACCATGAGGAGGATGGAGGTAAAAAAAAATCATTTTGCCATTAATCTGCTTTTCCATGTTGTTTGCTGTCAGAATGGCTCTTGTATTTTTCTCTTTTAAAAAACATTCCGTCTCCTCCTCCGTCCAACCATAACGCGCCACTTTCATTTGAAGTGAGCTGGTCACGTGACCCCCCCGAATACGAATAAAGCGTTTTACATGGCACTTTTGAGATATTCCACTGTATGGATACGAGTGAAAAACCACCGCTTCGGTGTTGAGTGTTTTCAATGTTTGGCTTCGTTTTTGTATTTTCTTAAAAAGTCAGTTTTATTTTTTCCAGACCATTTTCTCAGCATCGTCGTGTCTTTGACCCCCGAGGGCTTCGTTGTGTGTGTGTGTGTGTGTGTGTGTGTGTGTGTGTGTGTGTGTGTGTGTGTGTGTGTGTGTGTGTGTGTGTGTGTGTGTCAGGACGCAGAGCCAGTTGATTTCTCCTCACTTCCAGTTGTTGTTGTCGTTCATCTCTTCCTCCGTGGCCTTCGTCGGCATCTCGTCTTGCTTTTTGCGCCGCGGCGCTGGGGGGGGGGGGGACACCGCAGTGCAACAACCTGTGCAGGCTGACTGACTGCTGGCCTTGATCTGACTGCACCTTTTACACAATCATCATTTCACTCAGAGCGTATTGAGATGCACAAGTTGCACGAAAGTCGATGATGAAACTTGAATTGGCTCATCAACTGTGGAGTCACACACACACACACACACACACACACACACACACACACACACACACACACACACGCACGTTCCACGGGCATTCTAGGCATCGTTTATCGCAGCTCGGTCCGCGATTCTGCTTTAATGACGTGATGACAACGCCATCAAAAGCAGTCCCCCCCCCCCTGTTGTATGGAGTTGCTGATAGGACTCCAGTTCTCCCGCAGAGTGGCTGAACGTGGCGAGCGCTTGATGGATTGTGTTTGGTCTGAAGGGGGAAGTTTGACGGTGACTCCAGGGATGGACGGCGGGTATCACGCCTCTCTTGTTTTGTCTGCGACTCCAGTGGCACAGACGAGCTGTGAACGGGAAGGGAGTGAACGCTGGTCACGCTCGAGTGCAGCGAAGAGTACGTAGCGATCGTCGCTAATTTGATATTTTCATCCGAAAGAAACATTTTTTTTAATTCTTTTTTTTTAAAACTGGATTTAAATGGCAATCAGCAGTCTGTGTATGAACTCATGGAGTCATGTGAAAACATGGGAGTTTTTCCAGAAAGGACGCCTACATCTACTGCCACTGTTGTGAATACATTTTAAAAATTAATTTAAAATTAATTTAGATTAATTTAAATATAAAGCAGAAGAAGTGGGTGGAAAATTAATGAATGAATAATTAACATTTGATGTAATTGTGGGATTTAGTACATTACATATTGCGTCAGAGATGTTCTATCTGATTACTGCACAGTATTGATCATTTTAATCCGTCATTAGCAATGTATAATAAATTGAAGTGCTTTCAGGTGTGGTTTGTGCTCCAGACTAGATGTTGATAATCCTCGGTGGTGCGAGGATGTCCTTCAGACGGACCAGGTGATGGTCTCAGATGTCCTTGGGTCTGCCAGGAAATAATAAGAAAGGAAATGATAATGAGAACATAGAATAAAGAATAATAGTGAAAATCGGTCTGAGCCGAGTTTTCACAAGACTGTCAAAAAAGAAGAGCAAAACGACGGCCTGTTTCCACACAAGGAGCAGCTGATGACGATGACTTTAATGAAGCCCACCGCATGTAAACACACCATTGTTCTTGCTGGTGGGGTCAAGCCAGGAGAGCGTCGCCGACCATCTCGCAGCGCTGCAGGAAAGCTCCCACATCTTCTGGCTGAGTGTCCACATTCATTCCTCAGTCAAGCTGAGTGACCGACGCTAATGTGGGTCTTCCTCTGTGGAAACTCTCACAGCACTTCTCTGCCACATCACATTACAACTCACTCACGCTTTGAAGGAGATGTTCCTTCATCATTCAACATCTAGAGGGTTCCATCTTGCAGTGTGAGAGTCGGGGGGCCAAAGCGGCAAGCATTCCCAGCTTCCTCCCGGCTTCCTCCCGCCTCCTCCGCGCAGGAGCGCAGATTCCTCCCGTCGGCCTCTCCATCCGTTCTCCTCAGGAGGTCAACCACGCTGAACCAGGGCGACAGCACGCCTTATATGGCAACACGGGGAGAAGTTGGTGGAGCAGCTACCAGCTGCTACCAGAGAGATTGTCAAGTCATGTGATCAAGGTACGGCGTTGGATGTCACGCTGAGACGTTAGCCCGCTGGTGGCATGAGGAATTGTTCCGTCGGTCATTGTTTTATGTGATATAATCATCAGAGGTCCAGTGTCCCAGAACCAGTGGCCTCGGATGTCGAGGCCTACGCTCCAGAATGTACTGCAGTCTGTTTCTGTATGTTTCAAAACTAAAGTTCAGTCCTGCCTCATCAATCTGGTCTCTGTTCAGTCGACCACCGACCTCCTGGGTGAGAAGGTCGTTTACTCCCTCCACTCTGCTCTGCATACGCTGCATCAAAACACATTGTGGAGAAAGATGATGGAAAATATTTTTTCAAGGTATTCACTTTAAACAAAGCAAGAAGCAGCCCGACTGCAGCCGTGGGCAACGTGACCTCAGCGGGCAGGTCGTAGCGATGGGCCACTGGGACCTGATAACGAGGCCGCACTCACTCATAACACAACTTTCTATCAGTACTGTGGACGAGTTCATATGGAGGGTTTTCACATTGACAGATTATTTTTCCTGCGATCCAAATGTTACATTAATATTTTGTGATTCATGGTCATTAGTCCTTTATTAGTGGTTTGACCTTGGACTTGGAACTTGGACTTTATTATTAGTAGTATTATTATTACTGTTATTATTAGAAGTAGTAGTAGTGTTATTGCTGTTGTTGTTAGTATTTTATCTCTCATTACTAGTAGTAGTGGTACTAGCATACAGTATTATTTGCAGTTTTATAAATTACACATATACACATTTCTGTGATAAAGTATTTTTGGGGAAAAAGATGAACTTTGTGCACCAGTTGAACCACTTTAAGTGTGTGTGTGTGTGTGTGTGTGTGTGTGTGTGTGTGTGTGTGTGTGTGTGTGTGTGTGTGTGTGTGACCGGCTCACATTGTTTCCTTCCAGCAGTGTTTTGTACTGGCTGTGTTGACCGGTTCTGGTGGGATTCTCCTGCTTTCACTTTGACCCACTTTTCGTTTACTGGCTGGCCTCCATCAATCATCTGAAAATGGGGTTTTTTTGGAAGTACTTGACGTCCAGATGATAAGTGAAGTGATAGGGAGCTGCCATTCACACATCAGGAAGGAAAGCAGCAGCCCTCTGCCTGCCTGTGAGGCCCACTAAGACAGCAGCAGAGGGTCCACAATTATCTGACAAGTACCTGAGTGACCTCGTTGGAATAAGCTCAAAACACTTTTGTGATTTGTTATTTTAGAGTCGTGCATTCTATAACAAGTTCATCAATGAATTTTTAAAGAGGTTTTTTACTTACGCTGCTTTGTTCCTGGACCACTCTGCACTTCTCTAAAGAAGGGGGTTCGAAGCAGTGTGACAGGAATCTCTTGTCTCCTCACACTCCTGGAAGCTGCTGCTGTTCCTCTGCGCCTCTGAACCAACAGGAAGAACACTGGCCACTCGTCTCGCTGCCTCCGTTCCTCCAACTGTTGTCGTCTTTCATTCCTGACAGTGGGTCTGTGTGATGGAGCAGCCTGCATGGCGCTGCATGCAGACACTCGGGTCTTCACCTTGGGTGAAGACGACGACGACGACGCCGCCGTTGTGTCAATGCTTTGGAAAACATGCTTAACTTGACGACTGCACAGTGTACCTTCTGAAGAACATGATGTAAAAGGCATTGATAACATAAAGCCGCAGGCATGGTTCATGACATTTAAAAAAATAATCATAATAATAATAAAAAGAAATGTTAGAAAATAATTACATTACTTTGGAAAACATAGCTGGCGTTTGATCTTAGTGCGTACATTTAATTTGTTATATACTAATTCATTAGCATACTTTTGCAAAAAAAAAATTAAATGAAAGCACTGTTATTATTTTTGTCATGGGAAAAATCAACAGAGTGCTGTTTCATTAATGAGCCCAAGTGAAGGGAGTGCGATATCAACCACATTGTGTTTCACACCGTGGTGCTAAAATGAAAACAGGGGCCCTCCTGAATAGAAATTATTATTAAAAAAAAATTAATTTTATTTAATCCTTTCACAACATTTATTTTAAAGTTATACCAAAAAAAAATGCATTCATAGTATTAAACGTGTTATTTTTAGTTTTTAAAATGTTAAACTTTGAGAAACATGGACTCTTGTTACTTGGCGCCGCCTCCTCCTCGTGTTGGATCGGAGTTGCTGGCGCGTTCATAAACTCCATCCTGTGATATTGTGTGATCGCGTCCTCCCTCTGGTGTGTTGTTGAAATCCCAAACAGCGGCACCTCGCCGCTTCTCGCCGCGGACGCAAACTGCCGCATTATTGGCCCGCATTTTAAATGAACACCGCGCGCCGCTGCGGCTCAGCCAGCCAATGGGAGGCGCTCAAAGCCGATCAAATATTAATCCGTCGAGCGGCCTCTATGAAGTAATTAAGTCCCTGCGGCTTTTGTGCGTAGAAGCGGAAATCAATGAGGATCGCGGCTGAATGTTGGGGTTTTTTGGTTGCTGAACATCATTAGGGGGCGCTGCCGCTAGTTATTGATGATGTACGATTAAACAAAGATGCGTCCATTTATTATGGTGCGGGGGGTGGGGGGGGGGGGGTTGCTCTCATTTGGATGCACTGGGCCCCGCCTTCATTATGCTGTGCTGTGACTGGTAATAAACGCAGTGCTAATGGGAAATAATGACTGGTGCGCGTGTTCCCCGCTAACTCGGGACAAAAACACCGAACGGTGGAAGAATCCGTTTCCACATTAGTAAAGCAAGGCGTCGGTGTCACCGCGTACAAATTCAGAAATACTAATAATCTCTTCATTATCTCCCCATTTATTGTCTGGAAAATCATCAAGCGCGTGTTTTTGTAACTCTGCCTCTGCAAGTGGGAAGCTGAGATTGTTCTTTCAAATTAAAATGATAAACTGAGAGTATTAGGTTGTAATTAAATGGATCTTTCTTTTTGGCTTTATTTGTTATTGTTTTCCCAGAGTCGTTTTTTGTTTTGTTTTGTTTTGTTCTTTTGAGGTTGTTGTTGTTGGTTTTTTTTTTAAACTTTGTGGAATTGTTATTGAAATTGAAAGCACCAAGCTGCAGTTAAGCAGCGTTTGATGGCAGCGAACTGATTGATCCGTGCTGGCTGGTGATCCATCCATCCGCGCTTAATGAGGCCATCAGTTCACTGACCGCACTAATTAAAATTCACTTGTACAATAAAATAAGAGGCGCAATTATGAGCCGATCAAGGCCTCGTGATTAGCGGCTCTAATTATGAATGATGAGGCCGCGAGTGTTCACCTCCCTGAGTCAGGGACGACAGGAAGTGATGCAACTGTTGTCTCTCGCTGGAGGAGCATCAAGGTGTTTTGGAATAAAACTTTTCCCACAAGCCCCTGCGGCCCCTGTCCACTTGCCACTCTGATTGATGTCTTCCAGCAGCAGCAGGACTCCCTCTCTCTCTCTCTCTCTCTCTCTCTCTCTCCCTGTCTGTCTTTCTCTCTTTTACTCTCACTCACTCTCTCTCTCTCTCTCCCTCACTCTATTTCTCTCTCACCCTCCCTCACTCCCTCTCGGCTCTCTCCCTCCACGTGCACGCACAGACATACCCGCACACGACCGTCAGCCCGCACAGGGGAACGAGCCGAGCCGAGCCGGGCCAGAGGGAAGGAAGGAAGGCAGGCAGCAGGACCGAGGCAGCGACGGCGCCTCGTGGTGGATCACCCGGGCCGTCCTCGCGCCGGGAGCAGCGCGCGAGGCCATGGATCAGCTGGGGATACTGGGCGCGCACCTGCAGCAGCAGCACCACCACCACCACGCGCACCCGCACGCGGACTCGATCAGCTTCGGCATCGATCAGATCCTGAGCGGCGTGGAGCACAGCTGCATGCTGGGGGTCAAGATGCACGAGCCGGACTACGGCCACGCGACCTACGGCGGCGGCGGCGGCGGCGGCGCGGGAGGCTTCGCGTGCGAGTACGGCGGGGCGGCGGGCTCGTGCGGCGTGTCGGCCTATCACATGAACATGTGCATGAACGTGAGCGGCGGCAGCAACAGCGCGGGCCCCGCCGGGGTCATCCGCGTGCCCGCGCACCGGCCGCCGCTGAGCTGCGGGAACCCGTCCGCGTCCCCGGTGCACCAGAGCGGCCTGACGGCGCTCACCTTCCCCTGGATGGAGAGCAACCGCAGGTACACCAAGGAGCGCTTCACAGGTAGGAGCAGGAGCCGCCGCGCTGTGTTGTAGGCTGAGGCACCGCTTCACAGCCACACTCTGATTGCTACACCAGGCTCTCTTCTGTAGTTGGCGGTCCGCTTTCACAGTCCAATCCTGGGCGCGAGAACTCACGGTCATCACTCATTGACTGTTATCGTTTCATCGTGAAATTCAGATTTCTTTTGAGAACCACCGCCATCGACCCCCGCGTCAGTGTTAACACAACATGACTGGGGGGGGGGGGGGGGGGTGCGAGTAAACAGGCAACTGTTGGTGAAAGCTGCGAAATCAGTTGTAGTTTGACTGTAATTCACTGTGAAGGCAATGCAGCCGCTAGCATCGCAAAGGACCAATCAGACATCACACATTCAGAAGCCTCCGCAGACACTTGCAGGGTGACACGTTGCCTTTGTGGCTCCAAGGTTCTTCTCAGGCTTTGTCTAACAGAGAAAAATCTCATATTTAAAATCTCATCATTTATTAAAACAGTGTCAGCAGCTGCGTGTGTGTGTGTGAGAGAGAGAGAGAGAGGGAGAGAGAGAAGAAGGGCACACAGACATTACAAAGGCTATTTCAGTGAAATGTGTTTAAATGGGAATTTAGACCTTTTTTGAGGAGATACATTCAGTTTTTAAATGACGCAATAGAAACAAAAATGTTGCCTCTTTTTTTTGTCTCTTTTCCTTGTTATTGGACGTTCAGTTGGGGCAACATTTTTAATTAGATATTATTATTATTATTATTATTTGAAATTGAATTGAAAATGTAACAAATATTTTTAAACTGCATAAAATAGAAAAGCAATACGTTGCTGATGAAATATTGAATGTGTCTTCATAATAACACATTCGCAGACTTGACTCGAAAAAAGCTTCAAAAGTGTTTTTATTTGGCCGCTTCAAATTTGCTTTTGTTAAGATATTGTGGCCATACATATCGAACTGCGTGTTGCCGTGTTTATACCGTAAAATACATTGGCCCTATTGATATAAAAAAAATAAAAAAATAAATAAACAAAAACACAAAACACCGAAGATTCTATTTTAATGTGTGTGTAAAATCATCGATGTTTTTTAGACTTTTCATTTAAATGATTTATTGCTTTCGTGTATGAACTGTTGGAGCAGCAACTCTGCCGTAAAGTCGTCGCTGCTGCTGCTGCTGCTGCTGCTGCTGCTGCTGCCGCTGCTGCTGCTGCTGCCGCCGCTGCTGCTGCTGCTCTTCCTTCTCTTTACTGTCTGCTGTGACTTTCCTCTTTCTCCCCGCATCTTCCCCCGTGTCATTCTCTTTCCTACGACATCTCGTCCGCTCCGGTCCAGTGTCCCTCTCACCCCTCACTGTGACACGCCGTGTAGGTCACCCCTACCAGAACCGGACGCCTCCTAAGAAGAAGAAGCCTCGGACGTCGTTCAGCAGGCTGCAGATCTGCGAGCTGGAGAAGCGCTTCCACCGGCAGAAGTACCTGGCCTCGGCCGAGCGGGCCGCCCTGGCCAAGGCCCTGAAGATGACCGACGCCCAGGTCAAGACCTGGTTCCAGAACCGGCGCACCAAGTGGAGGTAAAGCTGGTTCTGGAGGGGGAGAAAAAAAAAAAAAAAAAAAATTATATATATATATATATATATATATATATATATATATATATATATATATATATATATATATATATATATATTCTTAAATTACAAATATATATTATTTAGTTTGTAATTTAAGAAAAAATATCTCAATATTTTGACATCGATTGAATGTATCAAAACATTTAGCCTTACAGAAAAAAAAATGTCTAACTTAGATTATAAATTACAACAAATTTATTAGATGAGAAGGAAATTTTGGAGCGCCAGTTTCAAGACTGGAGGGGATTATGCTGATATTTCTGAAAAATAATTTTGTTTGCTTAATATTAGTTTCGTCAATTCTATTTATTTTATTTATTTTTGCAGAAGTAAATATTTTGCATTTATTTTTGCAGAATGAAGATAGAATATAATAGAAAACATTCCATGTAATTATTAATTCAGTTGCTTTAGTTAGTTTTGTTGCTTTTCAAATTCTGTTGTTGTTTTTTTTCATCCAAAATTATTTCTAAAACATAGGGCCTATTTACAATACTAAAAAAGAAATTATTAGTTTTATTATTGCGGATACATTTTACGTGGCTTTATTGCTCATTTGTTATCAGACTATTTTTAGTATAACAAACGGGCAAAAGCTTTTATTTAAATTTATAAAAAAAAAAATAATAATAATAACAATAATAATAATAATAATAATAAATAAAACACGCGTCATGAGCTGCCCAAATTAATGCTGTAGTTGTTTATTGGAGCGTTATATAAACAGTTTGTTTTCGTTTTTATTATTTATTAACTAATATTTCGATGAGGAGCAGAAGTGCTGCCCATGGAATGACAGCACATGAACGCAACGTCGTTAATTGTCGCGCTTGCTCAGCACAGAATCCTTCCTGCCTGTTGTTGGCGCATTTTAAAAACTAAAAGCAGCGTTGTGACGCGGTCGCCTGCTGACACTGCCGCTGTAATGACGCGCGCCTTTCCACCGTGGCGGCATGCAGGCGGCAGACCGCGGAGGAGCGGGAGGCGGAGCGGCAGCAGGCCAACAGGATCCTGCTGCAGCTGCAGCAGGAGGCCTTCCAGAAGACCATCAACCAGCCGGCGCCGCCCGACCCGCTGTGCCAGCAGAACAGCTCGCTGTTCGCCCTGCAGAACCTGCAGCCCTGGAGCGAGAACACGGCCAAGATCAGCAGCGTGTCGGCCTGCGAGTAGAGCCGCTGGAGCAGCAGGAGGAGGGGGAGGAGGAGGAGGAGGGGGTGGAGGAGGTGCTCCTCTTCATCAGACTCGGTCAGACAGACACTACAAACATGCGTCTGGTCCTCAGCACTACAGTATATACGCCCATGTGATGGGGGAGTAAGCGGTAGGAGGAGGGATGGATGGAGGGGGGAGTGCACATCTGGATGTGGCGCAGATGCGCGGACTGAATCGGTGCTGCGGCCCTGATTTTAGCAGACTGAAGCTGGAAAGATGATGATGATGATGATGATGATGATGATGATCGATGTGCTGCAGAACGCTGCTGGGAGTATAGCTGGCCGCCGTGTATTATATTGTACCTATAGAAGATTCCATGTTTCAGAAACATCATATTTTCATATTTGATGAACTGTCAGTGTTGCATCCGCGTCACCGTCTTTGTCTTTGTCTCCCATGTTCGACTTTATACTGAACTGCAAAACAACAGCGCACTTGTTTTAGCACCTTTGAATTAAAGCCTTTAACCTGTGTGTACTGCCATCACGTGATGACTTGGAGTAGCACGTGAGTGTTGTCCTTGCGTCAGGAAGTCTTGGCGAAGCCGGCGTTGTCTTATGATTTGTATCCAGGCTCATCGGTGGCACAAAAAAAAAAAATAGCATCAACTCTCTGATTGCTTCTCGGGCCTTTTAACTCCAGCTGGATTCACGCGCAGTCAAACCTGAGTGACGTCACCGTCATGTTGGAGCCCTGCCAGGTGCCAAGCTGTTTCTGTCTTCAGCGCCGTTGGTCAGGAGAGATCGGACCTCGTGCTCGGTTGTTTATCGGTCTGCATCTCTTCAAGAGCATCGGACTCCGAAGCTTCTCCGCAAAATTCCACCAGGAAATAAATCTCATCTTGTTGCTTCCGCACTCACAAATTACACAAAGTCTTCATCCGCATGGTAAATGTCTTTTGACGAATGTAGACAGCAGCCAGCTGTGTGTGTGTGTGTGTGTGTGTGTGTGTGTGTGTGTGTGTGTGTGTGTGTGTGTGATTTGACGTTCTCCAGGAATGCCTTCTAAAAAGGCATTTCCATCATTCACGCAGATAGTATCTGCACTAACTCTCTAAAATCTCTAAAAACCCTCAGAGGGGAAACAAATCTCTTTCTGACTGAAGGTGATCGAGATAAAACTTTTAGAGTCAACACGACACCGCTGTGGGGTTTTGTTTTTTTTTCCCCTTGTCATATCTGAAAGTCACTTAAGCGCAGGATGAAAGCGTGTGTTTCCAAAGTTTGTGTCTGTTTTAAGAAGTTGCAAAAGAGAGCGAGGGGAAGCAGTGATTTTGAAAAGCCAAGGTAGTTTTTCCAAACTACAACTGGACTTGTCGCTGTATTTTGGGCCAGAGTTCATGAGTTCAATGTGTTTTCATTGTTGAGGGGGAGGAGAATGCAGACTAACTATGAGAATGTTTTATTTCTTTTTCAGGGAAAGGACATTTAGTTTCTTTCCTTCATCTTTGTACTATATCGTCAAATAATCCTCTTCTTTTTTCCAAAAAAAAAATGTTAAATGGCATCATAGAATTCACTGCAATGACATTTCATTTGAGTCTTTGATTGACCAAAATCATCCCTGTCGATGATGTAAAAAAAACAAAACTGTATGCCATCTTTTTTTTTTTTTTTGCTTCTTATTTAAACTGATTTATTACCAAATGAGTTTCAAGTGAACGTTCTGCTTTGCTTTGTTTTGTTTTGTACAGGCACAAATTGAGTTTTTGGTGAGCCACTTCATTTATCTCCATTGCTACTTCTGAGTTTAAGCGCTTTTCTCATTACAGG
Organism: Nelusetta ayraudi; assembly: GCF_046127955.1. Lineage (NCBI taxonomy): Eukaryota > Metazoa > Chordata > Actinopteri > Tetraodontiformes > Monacanthidae > Nelusetta > Nelusetta ayraudi. The sequence continues at coordinate 417,880 of NW_027466284.1, forward strand.
ATGCATTTCACTCATTAGACGGATCTTTAAGATGGGGAAATCCACCCGACCCAACCACACCTGTTGATTCCAGTCAGGATACATACTTGAAATATCTTTTGAATCCACTGCCTCATTCTGTTCCTCTGCTACACTCACATACAAAGCCTTCGATAGCGGACGTGTGCTTTTGCTCAGTGCCTTCCTGTATCGTCCTTCAGTGTGACAAACCATGTAGTCACAGATCCACATCCAAATGTCCATTACTACCATTATACCAGCTGGAGATCACATTTCCCCCACTTACCTTCCACTCTTCACTCTTATGATCTAATATGACCAAACATGACAAAGTGGCCGCTATAAAGTTACAGTGTTTTTCAGTTCACATGGTACAGGAGCGGGCAAATCCTTTCACTGGTGGCCCACAGTGGGTTGTACAGTGTGCCGGGGGGGGGGGCAGAAAACATGCTGCTGTAATGGTCAATGGAAAATGAGTCAAAGCAAAGTTGCAACCAAATCAGTGTCTTTGAAGCTCCACCAAGGTGTTTAGCTCTTAGAACCATCCAGAACCACCTAGAACCATCCAGAACCACCAGGGTGTTTAGCTCTTAGAACCATCCAGAACCACCTATCACCACCTAGAACTATCCAGAACCACCAGGGTGCTTAGCTCTTAGAACCTTCTAGAACCACCTAGAACCATCCAGTACCACCAGGGTGTTTAGCTCTTAGAACCATCCAGAACCACCTATCACCACCCAGAACCATCCAGAACCACCAGGGTGCTTAGCTCTTTATTGAAATGACTCTGAAAACACTGCAAACGTGGAGGAAATACAGCTGTTTGACTGACTATTCACACCATTCCCTCCAGTTCGGCGGGCCGGGTGAGTTAACGGGTCAGGAGTCAATTATCTCTCAACTTTAGGCCGTGAACGTAGTTGGTCAAGTCAGTGTCCCCGAAGGAGGGTTTTTTACTGCCTCCTGCCGGCTAAATGTGAAGCTGCAATGAAGGTGACGGCTCCGGGGGTCGCAGGCTGATGACGGAAGCCTACGTCATTGACGCTGGACGGTTGACAATAACGACGGAGCGGTTGTGTAAATGTCCGCGGTGGCGCGGTGAGCTTCTCTCTGCTGCTTCTCCTGGAGTTGGAAGATGTTCCCTTCGCGGCTGAGTGTCACCGCCAGCAGACTGCTGCTGCTGGTGGTGGGCAGGAGTCCGGCTGCTTTGCCAGGTAAGAGATTCTGACCCTCCCCGAGTCTGCCGCCAGACCAGAGGAGCCGCGGGGCAGAGAGCTGAACACCGCTGTCACTCCTGCAGGAGCTTCCCGAGCAGCCAGCGGGGCGCCGAAGGACAAGCAGCCGCTGAAAAAGGCCCAAACCCCGCAGGGTCGCTTTGACAACCAGGAAGAAGTTCAGAAGGATGTTCTGCAAAGTGAGCCATGTTTATTGCAGCGTATTCATTTTTGGATGATTGATTTGTCATGACTAGTGTTTCGTGTTGTTATTCTTTACTGAAGATTTATTTATTGTTTTTATTTTATTTCTGGTCAGTCCAACAAGGTAATATTCCCGGCCTGCCGTGTGTTTCTCGGGGGACGTTTTATGTGTGTGTGGGGGGGGGGAATGATACTTTTGCCCCTTTTGGCCGACTATAAACTGGAGACTAAACCCAGTGGAGCCCGATTATGACCCAACGCCCAAGAGACTTGAGCTGGAGTCCCAGCACACAGAAGAACCTCAGGGTCACGCTTCAAACCATTGCAGCTGTCAGTTTGAGACGAAGCTGGGATTTGACCCGCGAGGACATCTTATGCATTGCCGATGTCTTTCAGAGTTTCCTGATGACGTGAATCCAGCAACCAAGGAGAAAGGGGGTCCCCGAGGTCCGGAGCCCACCCGCTATGGAGACTGGGAGAGGAAGGGCCGCTGTGTGGACTTCTGACACGTACCAAATGTGCAACCTTCAGAATGGTTCAAATGAAGCCCAGATATATGACATGTTTTCACAGCAACTATTTCTGACAGGAAGAGGGATGTTCATTGTTTAGAACGTCAGATCTGTTGGCCTCCATGTCCACATGAATGAATATAGAGATGAATAAAACAGTGCGTGTTCCTGTGTTGGAGTTCTTTGCATCTATTTATCTGGCTGTATATTACATCTAAATAAATGTATAAACTTTAAAAAGTCATTCAGGGTTTGTCATTTAATTTAAGTTTTTCCTAAAACAGTTTTTACTGCAATTATTTGAAATTTTTTGAATTTTTTTTTTAATTATTATTATTATTAGTAGTAGTAGTAGTAGTACTAAGTAGTACTTTAGTAGTATTGCACATAGTCACTCGTTATTTGACATTTAACAGTTGATCATAAAATGTTTCTCGGAAGTAAAAGTTTGGAGTCTGGTTTATCAGAAATTTCTCTGCACATCTTAAATCTCTAAAAGGGAGAAGAACTGTTGTTTTCTCATTGTTACCAACATCGTTTCATAAAACATTTTGTTTTGTTTTGTTTTTTGTTTTTAAATCGATCACTTCCTTTTTGTACACGTGTAAATTACTTACACCTTTTCTATGAACAGTTTCGGATTTACTGGACAAAAGAAGGAAGAGAGATGCGCTTCTCTGTTTCTCTCTGCCATTGTGTGAAGCAGTTACCGTAATACTCAGTGTACACAGGGCCAGCGGAAGCCGAGTGTCTGCTGCTGCTGCTGCTGCTGTGCTGGCTTCACTGCTTTGGTCCTCCTGTTGTTGGCTTGACCGCTGTGAGGAGCTGCGCATCAGGGCGCTGCCAAACCCGCCTCGGATGGATATGTAGTAAGTTTATGGTTGTTTTTTTTTTGGTAACTTTGTCTCGCCGGGCAAGCTAGCTAGCTAGCTAGCTAGGACAACATATTACAAGTCTTTCAGAAATATATGTACCGTCATTTCTCCCCGGCTATTATTGAAATTATTTTTTTTGCGGGGGAAAGTGAAAACAGATACGCGGAGAGACAATGCGCGGTTCTCTGGAGTCTCTTGAGCTTCGTTCACACACGCACACACACACACACACACACACACACACACACACACACACACACACACACACACAGAGTCCAAACACATGACTTCGGGTTGGGTTCGAAGGTGCTTGTGCGACACTCATTTTTCCACACGAAGCTTTTGGGGTGCCTGTGTGTGAAAGCTAGGCTAGCTCCGCTGTGCTGTGCCTTGACTCGACTTCCGGATGTGTCATTGAACGCAGCACCGGGGATTCTTTGTGCCTATCACTTGTTGCCATCGTTTCCTGCGCTCGAGACCTTCACGTAACTGTGCGTGTGTAACAGCGTCACACACGCACAGTTGGGTGGCGTTCAGGACTCGTAGTTGGTGCCTGGCGATGCCAGTCTGGCAAATTCATCCATGTTAACAAATCAGATTGAAAACGCCACACGTCATCTTGTCACGTGATGCCAGATTCACTCACTAAACTTGTTTGCTTGTCCTTAGATTCCTCGGAGGGGGAAAAAATAAGAACGTTACATCTTAAACCCGACACAATGCAGAATCTTTAGCCATTCACAGCGACTCCTTCTGCTAGCTTGTAGCCATAACAAGACCTGGCTTTAAACTGTTGCTGCTCAGGAGGAATTATGTTCGAGAATCGTGTGAGGAAATTCGTACTGTCTTCCTCTATGCGGGGTTTCTGTTTGGAGGTTAACTCTTAATATCTGCTCATTCCGTTCACTACTTTTATGCTGCATTATCCCACGAGAGCTCAGTCAGTACAAACCATTAATATTAAAGAAATGCACCTGGTATAATGGCTTCTTTTTTTTTTTTTTTTTTGAAATAATAAATGTACTTTGTTTGCAATAAAGAGGAAAACTGAGTATGCAAACCATCTGCAGCTGAGAGGTTGACATCTACTGATCTGATTTGCTGTAGTGGCTTCAGCATTTGTATATATGTTGAATATACAGTGTGTTGAATAATGTGTCCTTGACGGTGCAATATGATTTTATCACTTGTATGTAATGATGTTAACAACCACAGCGATAAACCAACAGACATAAAGCGCGTCAGTCTTATGTAGCGGCCTGCGCAGTGCTCAGCCGAGCTGTAAAGGCTTCATTGAGTAGTTTGCCTGGTAGTTTTCAACATAGTGTGTCCTTGATTTTGAGCACAGTGTCCTGTGCCACTGGACACACTGGCTTCCTCCCCGTGGGTCCGTCGAGCACAGGCAGGTCTGAGCATGCAGTCTTAATGAGATCACTCAGGTGACCGGCGAGCGGATCATTTTCACTGCTGCTTAGTCACCCCACAACTTTTACTCATTGGCCGGCTGAAGGCTGGTGTGCTGTGTCTCTGTCCACACTGCAAACTGCGTGGCTCTCAGAAATAACTGTCGACGGCGGCACTGGCACTCCCCACAGCGGAGTTTCTCCCAGCCACTGTCGCATCTTGCTTGCTCCGCGGGCCCGGTTGGTTCCCTCTGATTGTATAAAGCGCTTTGAGACGCCTTTGGTTGTGATTTAGCGCTGTACAAATAAAGTTTTATAATAATAATAATAATAATTGTTGCATGTTGTTGCTATGTACTTGTGACAATAAAGTGGCAATAACAATAAAGTTGAATCTAATCTAATCTAATATAAATCATCTATTGCCACAGTGATGGCCAGTGTATTACTGTATGTACACCCTGCTCAGACTGGCTTCAGTCCAGAACTGTCCATCAACTGCTCGTGGTGACAATTCAACCAGGTCCTCAGATGCAAAAAAAAAAAACATGATTGCATTGAGTGGCTGCCTCTCAATGTTCAGAAGATATTTGCAATAAAGAGCAGCTGTACTTCAAGACCTCCTCCAACCCTTTACAAATAGTCTTTGACCAATGGCTGCAGTGCCCAGGTGTTGGAGCGCATCACAAAGTGTCGCTGTGTCGCATGGACTGACTCTGCTCTTGTGCTTGTGCAGTTAACAGGGCCTCCTGCATTCCTCGTGTCCAATGGAGAGCTTGGAAAGCACCCGGCGGTGGAGAGAGCCACTCCCAGACTCTGAGCCCAGCAGGAGAGGCGGGACGGAGCGAGCGCAGGACAGAGAGGGACCAGGCGTCTGTCACACACCTGCCTCCAGGTGGCGTCTGACAGACAGGCAGTACAGCGTGAGGAGGCCTCTGTTTGCCTCGGAGCACTGTGCCTCCAGCTCAGTGAAGACACGGCCCCCCCCTCACACAGAGAAGGTCAGAGCCACAGGAGGGGAAGGACTTCCCACTGGATGAATGTCAGCACAGCTCTCCCACGTGTTTTGTGATTGGTGTGGGATGCTATATTTTTCCGACTGTGCCATGAGGTGTCTCGCATTCATGGAAGTGTGTTGCAATGCATTCAGCCGCCACGCAGCAGTTGAGCATGTGGGTTGGAATCCACTCCTAGTGAGCGCAGTCTTACAGTTGTACTTACGGCAGTCTTTCTCTTTCTCAGGTGAGTGGCACGGAGGTCACCAGGACCAAGGACCCTCACTGCAGCATCCTGAGCCCCAGCCTGCACAGGCTGAGCTTGGGGGACCCTGCACCGCCCCCGCTGTCTAGACTGGAGCTCAGCTCCACTCCGACTGTCCCTGGTCTCAGCCTCCGGCTCCAAGAACAAACTTCACAGTCACCTTCATCCTCCCACAGACTGTCCAGCTCAGTTCTGGAGGTCCAAACCTCCCAGAGACTGTCCAGCTCAGTTCTGGAGGTCCAAACTTCACAGTCACCTTCATTCTCCCACAGACTGTCCAGCTCAGCTCTGGAGGTCCAAACCTCCCAGAGACTGTCCAGCTCAGTTCTGGAGGTCCAGAGGCTGAACCGTCCTCTTCGGCCGCCGCTGTCCTCCACGGTCTTGTATCCCACCTACAGGCCTCGCTGGGGAGCCTCCACAGCCTCAGGCCAGGCTCAGCCCCGGCTGGGAGCCCTGAAGGACCACAGTCTGGGCTCTCCTGGTGGGCCCTCACAGGGACCTTCAAAGTCTCCTCATCAGGAGAACTACTGGACTTGTGCCATCCCCAAAGGTTTGCCTCCCTCTCCGGACCGTCGGTCTGCAGACTGGGACCCTAACGCAGAGTACGAGGACCTGCTGGACTACGCCTACCCTCTCAGGCCTGGACGGGGGGCGGCGGTGGCCCGGTCGGACCGCTCCAGTCGGCTGAAACACCCTCCAGCGGGTCCTGACCTGCAGGACTCTGGAATCGGACTGGACCACACGTGCAGCAGCTCCACCAGCCTGTCGCCGCTGTGCCTCGCTACGACCGGTGCCGGGAACTGGAGAACTCTCAGCGCAGGTCAGAGGTCACCGGACCTGCGAGCCTTCTCCGAGTCCCCGGATTGTCTCCTCTCCGACGCCGACCGCACCGCTTGGTCTCTGGACAGCGAGGATGCTGGGAAATGCGAGCGGACGCCGCCGACCTCCCCCTCACATGCCAGCGTGCCGGCTTTCACCGGCTCCTCCCCCTTCCTTCCCGGGCCTGGGCGAGGAGGTGCAGAGGTGGACGAGGAGTTCTGGCCTCTGCCGGAGCAGCTGGATGAGCTGCAGCTGCTGTCCAGACAGGTCAGTGCCGGGGGGTGTGGGGGTGGGGTGGGAGGGGCTCTTCAGCTCTGATCACTGCAGGTGTGTCGTCCCACTTTAACCTCTGCTTCATCTCAATTTTATTTGACCTTCATTTACCCAGGCGAGCAATTAAGCACAGATGTCACAGTGACACATCAGTGCATCGATTTGTGAATCATCGATATGATCGTAGTGATACACACTGTGAATGTCGATCCATGTCGGTTTCCTTAAAATCATAAAATCATATCGTCATCTGAACAAATCTAGCATTATATCGTGACGTTGTATCGGGATGAAGCTGCAGATTTAGGCCTTTGGTGACGGAGTTTATCATTTGATTTTATTTATTCATTTCGAACATGAAAGAAAATGAGAAAAAATAAAAGGGATACAAAAACCAAAACATACGAAATGAAATAAAAATGTAAAAATGTAAAAAATAGGATAAGTAAACAGACACCAGTGAAATATACGTTAAAATAATGTTATTATGTTATCATGCAGTGAATGATCTGACTGTGATTTGCATGGCAGTGGTGGAGAACAGAGAGGACTATTAGTAAATACTGAACAGAGCTTCCTTCCTGTCCGTGTGCAGGTCCGGGAGGTGGCCGCCGAGCTGAGCCAGCCGCTCACCTCAGGTCAAAGGTCACCGAGTCCCAAAGCCACACTTGGCTCCTCCTCCTCCTCCTCCTTCAGGCTGCTGCAGAGAGGGAAGGCTGAGGCTGAGGCTGAGGGAGGTGGTGGCAGTGGTAAGACAGACCATGGGCAGAAAACTCTTTCATGGATGTCGGCATCAATCTGGGCCTTTAGTAATATTAAACAGTAGTTCACTGCGAGTGTCGCACTGACTCAGTCACATCGATGTTTTATTGCTTTTCTTCAGCTTTCTCCATCATGCATGTTATACTTCTTTTCTATTCCCGCAGACCAAACAGACTCCGGTGCATCAAGGCGTTCTGGTCCAAGGGAGGTGCAGACTAATGTGGCCCAGTTCAGTGGGCGAAGGCAGCCGGGCCGCCAGGAGAACAGGGAGGAGAGTGACTCACTGCTCCAGCACATCCAGGTCTGGACTCATCGCTGTGGAGCCAATCCACCGTGTTTTACCCGTGAAAACTCTCACGTTGATGAGAATTCCTATGCAATGAGAGGACGATGGAATCCAGGACAGTCTGCTGCCTCAGAGCCTCTGTTGGTGTCAGACTAGCAGTCATAAGTACATTGAAAAATAGATAGAATATCAAAGTATGCTTATTTCAAGGTGCGTCCAGTCACACAAGGTTGTGATACTCTAGCTCGCCTCTTCTTTATGCCTTTACGGCTACAATTTACTCTCAGTTTTCTGATAAATTCAGCATTGGCTCAAGGTTGTGCAGTGATTTGTTGAAATGTTTTTCCTTTGTTTCAGGTAAAAGTCTACATTGTTTTTCTTATATATATATATATTTTCTAAAAAACAAACTGACTTTGTGCGAACTGTTCCAACGTTCTTGTCCCAGGTTTTCTGCTCCCACTTGGAGGAGCTCATCCGCCAGCTGTATGCAGAGGCCGAGCGGACAAAGCCGCTGGCTGTGCCCACTGCCGCCGTGCACAATGCCAAGACGTGGCTGGATGAGTGCCAGGTGAGTCTGCAGCTGCCCTGAAGAGGTGAAGATGCACAAGCACACTTTTGTTCCTTGCTAAAGTTGTTCTGGAGCTCGGCAAACAGGGCGGCAAAATGGGCAAATTCAGAAACTCTGGAATATTCCACATTCATGCGTTCATTCAACGGGACAATTCTGTCACACAAGCTGGCAGAACTGTGTGCGAATGAGTCCAGCTGTAATGCAAAGCCAGCGTTGTGAGAGTCCCTGGAGAAGAGATATCCTCCTGAACCATGTGAATGTTGAGAAAACATGGATATAAAATGTTTGATGCAGTGATAAAAGCCAGTGGACACGTTTGTTTTCTTATTTAAACATCAAAACGCTGAACCTGTTTGGTGTTTTTGTTTTCTTTTTTTTCTTTCCAGACATTTCAGCAGGACCTGGGCCGCCAGCAGCCTATCACCTCCTCTGTTTTGAGTAGAGGGCAGCTTCTCCTCAGATGCATCAACTCCATGTCTCCATGTCAGTCTGCCGCCTGAAGCCAAATTCATCATTATTTACCATTTATTCTTCCTGAGCATTTTCCAATCTCTCCTCTGCAGTTCTGAGAGACACTCTGCTGCTGATTGAGCAGCGATCCGGACTTCTGCCGCCTTCCCTCCAGTCCACGCTGGTCCCACACAACCAGCAGGACGATCCGGGCCTGCTGGCTGTTTAGTGGCTCCCCCAGTGGTAGCAGATGGTACGACGTCTTGTCCCAAGATTCGTCTCATCAGTTGGATTTTTTTTTTTACCAAATCCCGGTATTGTCTGTGCGGTAATGCGAGAGAAGCCACAGAAAGCACAGCATCCTGTGCATCCTCAGTGCTTCATGCTGATTGGCCATCAATCACCAAACCACCAACGGACCGATGAAGCAAATGACATTGCAGTTACATTTTGTGTTGCGGTGCCATGACTCATTTTGAGAAAATATTATACCAGATTAAGTTTATGCCAATTACAAACTTGGCCTTTTTCGAAACATTACAAGCAGGACACGAATGTGTGTTGTTTCTCATGTTTGAGCTTTTAAAGCTTTCATTAATACTGCGTCTGTTCTTCCTCTACACGGCCTTTCTTTTTTTTACCAGAACCTGAAATGAAGTTGTGACATCAGGACAGCAGGTGCACCTGTCACCTGCAGGCAGTGTGTGTTATTCAAGTGGTAAAGGTGTAACACAATGATAAAAGAGCAGCACCAAAGGTCCTCACACTCATTTGGTTTGTGTCTTCTCACATTGTTTCTTCACATTTAAAACTTTTGTTGTTTTCTTTTCAGTGACGTGTGATGTGTCCCACACGTGTAACAATGTTGTGTCACAATGTGTTCAGACTGCGTGTCTGTGGCGTGATGCACTTCAGTCGTTGCACCTGCATCTCATCTCAGCGTGACAGTTAAAGGGAGGTGGATGGGTTTGATTGGCTATGACTAACACTAAGGTTGCTAAGTGAACTTTTTGCATAAAGGCTTTGACAGTCACACTCTTTCTACGCCGTTGTGCATCGTTAACTACATTCCACCACAAATACACACGGCAATATTACAGAGTTGCACAAAGACCATGATAGAAAACAGTCCTTCCTCCTCCTAAGTTGTTTTTTCGTACTTAAACCATCAAAGGAGGCATTTTCATAACAAATGGATTGATTGAATATTTATGGTTTCGGACGAGACGTTCCATGAAACAGAACCACGGGTGCTTCTGTGCAGACGTTCCTACAGGGGACAGCTGAGCTGAAGTTGTTCTTGCAGGGAGCAGCACGACGTGCACCGGGTCGCCTTTGAACACTTCCTGGCTCCGCTCACTCTGATGTCTTCTTCAACGTGACCGTCGCTGGAAAGGGTTTTTTTCGCTTTCTGTGTTAACAGCAATAAAACATATTGTTCTGTATCAGCGGGGCCTCACTCGTCTTTAATGCAATGGCGTACTTCCTGTAGCACGACTACTCCTCCTACTGCTGCTGCACTCCAGATGATCCAGTGGCTGAAACTAACCCTGCGTCTCGTGTGGACAAAGCAACACACTTCAGTTCAATTACAATTGTTCAACCTCTCCAGCCATGCCATAAAATCGCAAATATTCAAAGAGGCAAAAATCCTCGCACAGTGGTAAAGCACAGTAGTAAAGTATGCTGTACATATTTGTGAGTACTTTGAAAAAAAGAAAAAAGGTTGTCCTCTTTGCATCAATACAAATACATGAATTATTGTCACTTTTATTATTATTATTATTATTATTATTATTATTATTATTATTATTATTATTATTATAATTTATTCTTAAACTTGTGTTTGGATGTGGCTTTTAATTTGGTGGCGGCGCACATTCATTTCAAACCATAATCATCGTGATAAGTATGTCTGGATCACCACATTGGACTTTTTAAGTAAACAAATCTTCACCACCACCAGACCCACAGTTTACTAGTTTTAACAATCGGTTTTAACAAACGGTTTTTACGATCCGAACCCTTCTCCTCGCATCCAGAGAGAAACTAACACAAACGATTATTCGTGTCGCGTCAGCCTCCTTCTCGCGGACAGCTCACGCGAACATATCGGATGACGCCCACCAGTGCACAGGTGTTGACATGACATGAGCGGACTCTCTTATCCAAGATTAGTGATGACAAAAAGCGTGACTCAAGCCACGCACATCACTCGTGATTATGACGCACGCGAGCCTAACAAGACTGGATTTGTGGCTCGTGGATGTGTGACGTGTAGTTCAAAGTGTACCGAAGACTTTTTTTTTTTTTTTTATCTCCCGAGCGCTGAGTGGTCAAACCAACTGAAAACAGCCGACTTGCAAACGGAAACCCACAGCATTCGGGTCCTCGTTTAAAAGCGCGCGGTGGGTTTGGTTCGCGTGCGCCAACTCTGACGATGGCTCCCTGAGAGAAAGATCCAAATTCTGAGACAAAGGGCTCGCGATGACATAAAGTGCATTAAATGTCGGGCAGGTGCGTTCCAACGCCGGCGGCACCACACCGGAAGCTGCTCGTTGTGCGTCGGGTGACAGGGCGAGCTGCAAGGCGTCTCTGCCACGTTTCACTAAATGACGTAATCGCTCTCCGGGCTTGACAGTTGAGTGTTGCAGCAGAGAGAGAGAGAGAGAGAGAGAGAGAGGCAGAGAGAGAGAGAGAGAGGCAGAGAGAGAGAGAGAGAGAGGGGTGACGCTTGAGACAAGACGGAGACTCTCCTTTGATTATTCACTCGGGAACTCTCGGTGACTGACAGTGTCCACAGACTAGCATCAAAAACAAACACAACCGTTAAGCCAAGCCACACATTTTTATTTTTTATTTTTTTTCAGTTTCTCCCCCCCCCACCCCCTCGACTTGGCTAGCTTAGACTAGGCAGCTAATGTGAGTAGCTGTTTGCTTCCTGACTGGAATTGCAGCCATCTTGGATCTGTTACGGAGGAGCCAGTCAACCAACCGGAGCAGCGTCAGCTAGCCGAGCCGCCGCTCCCCATCTCACGAACCCCCAAACAGAACTCCGCGGCTCATCTGTGGGCCGGCTGGAAAGAGACGAGTCGCTAAAGGGAATTACCGCACGACGACGCCAAAATGAATCCGGAATAGTGAGTACGGGGGGGGGGGGGGGGGGGGGCTATTACCGCTGTGATGCACTCTGATCGCTTGACTAAAGGGCTAGCCGTGTGCTAACAAGTCGGTGAACGTTCTCGCTGTTAAAGCGACTGGATGTTAGCCGTTAGCAGCGGAGCTAGTTAGCGGCTAACATCAGCTGACCAGCCAGTTTCCACCTGTGTGTGTGTGTGTGTGTGTGTGTGTGTGTGTGTGTGTGTGTGTGTGTGTGTGTGTGTGTGTGTGTGTGTGTGTGTGTGTGTGTGTGTGTGTGTGTGTGTGTGTGTGTGTGTGTGTGTGTGTGTGTGTGTGTGTGTGTGTGTGTTGCTGCTCGAGTCAATATTTTTACAAGGTTACCCCATCTGAGGAAGCTCGGTTTTGGGACTAATGACACGGCGTTCTGGCGTTCTGGCGAACCTACCAACTTCTGAGTTCTGCCCAAAACGTATCAACGCCAACCAACCGGTGTGGACCTGCGACCCGAACCGAACCATTCTGGTTTTCGGTTCGCCGCCTCTCACACCGAGACGTAAATACTGGACCAGGGTCTCCGGCGTATCGCCGGCTGTAAAATAACAATTTGGTTGTCGATGTTTCATTTCCAAAGTCTTTCTTGGATTAGACACTGCCTGCTATTCAATTGTTTTTTTGGTTTTTTTTGACCAAGGTCCGTGTCTCGACAAAATGCCGGCAATTTCTACGCTGTTGGTAGCAAACAACAGTGGCCACGGCGCGAGCCATCTGTTGTTTCACGTCTCGTGCTTATTCAAACACCTTGTTGCAGGACACGAGTCCGCCCGGAGCGAGGAGAAAATGGTGTGTTTGGTGCTGGAAGTGGCCGTCGCCTGGCTCCGAGTCATGTGTAGGTCACATGCCACAGGGCAACATATGGGAAAACTCGAGCCGCTTCAACGGACGCCTCGCTTATTAAAACGACAACAACAACGTTTACGTTTATTAACGTAACATTAACATTTATTACGTGACAAGCAAACAGTAGTGTGTTTGTCACACCGTTGACCGTGGCAACTCCGAATCCTGCGACTTGATGGACGGACCTGTATTACCCGCCTCACCCTGTTATTGAGTCATTATACTGGGAATTTGTTGGCACTGTTTGTGGTGTTACTCAATAAGGAGAGGGCTTTTTTATTTAGTTATTTATTTACATGGTAGTTAAATGTCGTTATTTTAATGCTCAATGCCAGCAACACACATTAGATTAGAGGACGCAGTGAAAGTCCAGCTAATGAGTCAGAAATAGTTATAGAACTCGCTATATTAATATTATTCTAATAATATTCAACTTTCCACAAGTCACTGGCGTTTGGAGAGTTATGCAGTGTTGCCAGTGGTCCTGAGTAATCGGCAGTGCATAGTGCCATTGTCCACAGTCACAAGCCTAATGGAGAGGGTATGACTGGGATTTATAACAATGATAAGTGTAGAAACGTACACATTCCAGGGGGGAAGAACTGAACCCAGACTGGCCGCCCGCATCGGCTGCTGTGTGTCCAATGGGTTTCACAGTATAGATTTCTAGTCTTTCTTTTGATGCTATGCACCAGCAACCAAGATAAACTCAAGTCATCATGGGCCATGTTGCTGGATTTGTCTCCGCCCACATTAACTATGCGGCAACCAGGGTGAGACAATAAGATGAGCATTTGAAAGAGACACTCCTCTGAAGTTGAAGTGCAGTCACCTCTGTACTTTTGAAGAGCTGTCAGGATCCAGCTGGGCCAACCAAGAGCAAAGTATGAAAACCAACTCCATGTTCTCAGGAAATGAAAACACTCCTCCTCTCTTAGGGCAGGGCTGCAAAGACCCAGCGTGCTTTATTGACAGCTTGTCCTCGGTTTGAAGACTCATTTCTTCTTCCATTCTTTGTGGACTTATCAAGTCAACACGGTCCATTGGAACAAGGTGACCAGAGTTAACGCAGCAGAAACCTGTGTCTTCTGCCTGCCATTGAGGAGGCTGTAAAAGCATCGAAAAGGAAACAGTTGGGCTCAACATCAGCCTGTCAGTCATTTGCGCCGACTGCATGACATGTCTGAGTAGCCTAGCGGTGCTAGTTGACCAGGTCCAACCACCACTGGATTGGGAACAGTGAGAGAAAAATGAATTCTCCTTCTTAAATCTTTTCACCGGCTCTGTCCGTCGGTGAGAATGCCTGCTCATCATCTGCTGACTTCCTGCCCTCCTTCCTGAACACATGGGAGAGCTGGAGGCCTCGGGTCCCCACGGCTTCCTTTCTCTCTCAGCTATTCTGACTGTTGACGCACCAGGCCAAGCGACGGCGGCGCACTTGTGCTGATGCATGTAACTGAAACTGACATGAAATAAAGGAAGCGCCGCCGTCGACCCTCAACGCAAGCATGTTCCCTTTTCCTCCAAGCCAGCGGTCCGGATAATGTTTGACTCATCCAGCGGGTTAACGATTTCCCAGAGAAGGATCCCGTCGCTGACGCCTCTCCCTCCTCTTCCTCCTTCACAGTGACTATTTATTCAAGCTGCTCCTGATTGGCGACTCTGGCGTTGGAAAGTCTTGCCTTCTCCTTCGATTTGCAGTAAGTTTCCCCACACACTGCTGTTGAATTTCCTTGACCGTAGCTACTGCAAACTGCTGTGAACACAGTCGCATTACAACTGAGTCCGTATTCACAACAATGATTCTCGACCTGACGTGATTTTGATTTTATTTTTTTTCCCAGCAATAAGTAGTAGTGTGAAAGAAAAGCTAAACACCAGGGCTCCAGACTAACTTCTTTTTACTAGAAACACAGTGGGCCCCTAACTAAAAGTTTAGGGGCCCACACCGTAAATCATTTTCACTGGCAAACCAGTCATTCAGGCATTACCACCAAGTGGGCTCAAGTGTCAGCAACAAAAAGATTTAACAACAACAAAAAACCCAGCAACTGTACTGGTCGTGGTCGCGCATGCGCGAGCAGATGATGAAAGGTTTACTGGCACTATGTCTCTGGAGCCCTGAACATCCCATGTTAATAAGCTTCACTGGAACACCCTTACACAAACTAGTGTCTAACAGATGTTACGTTGCCCTCGTGAGTTTATCGTCAGAAACCTGGCGGTCCTGGTGAGAGAACGCTGTGACGCAGGTTGCCTCAAAGTCATTCAAGTGCTGTTGTCACCGCGGTGCCTCTTGGAACGGCCGGCCTCCTTGACGTCTGTCTGCTCTTCTCTGCAGGATGACACGTACACAGAAAGTTACATTAGCACGATCGGCGTGGACTTCAAAATACGAACCATAGAACTGGATGGGAAGACCATCAAACTCCAGATTGTAAGTAACCCGGATGCTAGAACTTTTCATATTGCTGTACAGGAAGGTGTTTGGCCCCTTCAGCCAGTTGCCACTGCCGCAGTCGACTGCAGCGAACCTCCAGAAGGCTTCACGTGAAGCTGGCTTTCATCTGTCCTTCCTTGAGTTTTGACCTCGTCGAGGATGCAAATGCACGGCTCATGCGTAGATAATGTTTTCCTCCTGATGTTGCAGATGTGCTCCGTGTACTCACACAGTGTTTTCCTCCTCGACAGTGGGACACAGCAGGACAGGAGAGGTTTCGCACAATCACGTCCAGTTATTACAGAGGTGCACATGGCATCATCGTGGTGTATGATGTTACAGACCAGGTGTGTACAAACCTTCCCGAGACAACACACGTTAACGTCACACTGTGTCAGCCTTGTCGTGGTTGGTAGCGACTATGTGTTTCTAAATGCAAGGTGATGTTGATGACGGGACACCAGGTATACAGCGTGTCTCCACTTTTTCCATATTCTGTTGTGTTCACAGCCTAAACGGGTTAAATTAATTTCCCCCCGACAATTCCACACACACAACGCCCTGTTATGACATTTTTCAATGTGCTGCAAATTCAAGTCTCTTTGAATATGAGGCCACGAGCTGTGCACAGCTGTCTCTGGTGCGGTCGCCCATGTTCCAGAGACGTTCAGTCGAGGACGTTGACAGAGTTGTCCTGAAGCCACTGCTCTGATCTCTTGGCTGTGTGCTGAGGGCCAGTGTCCTGCTGGAAGAGCTGAGATGAAGAGTGCTCTGGTGTTCATCCAGGATGTTCCCTCTTTGCCTCTGTGCCAGCCAGTCTGGCACTTCCTGCTGCTGCTGCTGCTGCTGCTGCTGCTTGAAGTACATCTTCACAGCACAGTGCTGTCTGGCCAGCTTCAGGACGAGCCTTGGTGCTTCTGAACGTCTTCCACTGAGCTCATTGGGACCTTCAAAGCCGCAGAACATTTCCTCTGCCCATCCCCAGGTTTTGTGCCTGGAGACCATCGTGTCTCTGATCTCCGCAGACGATTCCTCTGCTTTGTGTTCTGACGTTCAGCTGCAGAAACATCTCCAGGATTCTCAGCGGAAACCTGATGCACCTGAGCTGAGTTTTGAGCTTCAGGGCAAAAGCTGTAATCTCAGAAAAGCATTGACATTATGGGCTGTTGTGTGTGTCACATAACACAATGTGGATACAGTGAAAACCTGTGAATACTTCCTGTGTGTGTTTGTGTGTGTGTGTGTGTGTGCAATAGATATTGGATATCGCTCCATCAAAGTGATGGTGACAAAAGTGCTGTTGGAACAGGAGGCTCAGAACACTGGACTGGTGTCACTTTTTAAAGGCGTTCAGTCTTTGGTCGGTCTGATTGGCTTCAAACAAATGGAATTTGACGACACGTTGTTTTTCTGTTGCCTCCCAGGAATCCTTCAATAACGTCAAACAGTGGCTACAGGAGATCGATCGCTACGCAAGTGAAAATGTCAACAAGCTATTGGTTGGAAACAAGTGTGATCTGACAACGAAGAAGGTGGTGGATTACACAACAGCGAAGGTAAGCCTGTGTGCGTTGGTCCAAACCTCCCGACTCCTTTTTTGATCTCGCTTGAGAGTGAAGCGTAGATGAGTGCATTTTCAGACCGTTTCCTGACTGAAGGTGAAGCTCAAGGTGACTTGAAGGTGCTGTGACAGTTTTGACAGCTTGGCGTGCACACATGGATGCAGGCACACGGTGTGCAACAGCTTTGGAGTCCTAAGGCTGCTCAAGAGATGTGAGCAGGGCTTCTTGTACAGAAGGCCTACGGTGAAAACCCCACTGTGGAAGCTCCCAACGCAGTGCAGGAGAACTATTGTGGATTGAGATGACGGTGTTTTCTGTCCTGTGGAGTGAATATGAAGCAAAGAACTGCAAATGTACATGAACATTTTCATGTGCTGATTATTCACCTTTAGAAACTCCTCCTATTTATGCCATATTTCTTTTTCATGTTATTATCATGTTATACCTAATGACGCCGTGTTGCTTGGCAGGAGTTTGCAGACTCTCTGGGCATCCCCTTTTTGGAAACCAGTGCCAAGAATGCCACCAACGTGGAGCAAGCCTTCATGACCATGGCTGCGGAGATCAAGAAGAGGATGGGCCCTGGAGCCACCGCCGGAGGAGCCGAGAAGCCCAACGTGAAGCTGACCCCTGGCACTACTGTCAAGCCTTCGTCAGGAGGATGCTGCTGAGAGCGAGGGGGAGAGAGAGAGAAGGAGAGAGAGAGAGAAGGAGAGGGGTGTGCTGAGCCCTCCACACCCCGGCCCTCCATCCTCTGCAGGCCTGCGCTCCTGGCCTGTCCTCCCAACCCTCCATCCCTAACTCCACCACCACCACCACCACCACCACCATGGCCCAATCAAAGCCAGCCCCCCTCCCACCCCCACCCCCACCACCACGGACAGGAAGGACGACTCCTCGACTCACAACATGTCTATGTAAGAGCAAGATGAAGTTGCCTGCATTTGTACTGTATATAATTTAGCCGCACTACAAAAAAAGAGAGCAAATTAAGCATCTTCCTGCTCATGCAGTTGTATCGTCGATGGGAAAATAAATTTGAGACATATTGCGATAATTCATCCACCGCTAACCCCCCCCCCCCCCCCCCCCCCATCCTGATTTCTCACACCTGTCAGAGACTATTAGTTGTTATGAGATTCTCTGAATGCCGGGTTCCTGAGAAACATGTGTGTGCCTGAAAATAAGTACGTGCATTCTGTGTTTATCTGCATTCCTGCAGCAGGGTTGGTTAATCAATTGGATTTGGTTGCTTTTTGTATCTGCATCTGTTAGTCTGTCCTTTTATTTAGATGGTTTTTCTGTTTGTTTGTTTTTTAATTCCTCTCGACCAGTCCCTGCGTAGCAGTCTCTCGTGTCCAGCATATGAAATGCAGTGCAACAATAAATGTACATAAACATTATGTATATAATAATCTATGACACCTGATCTGCCAGTTCTGTAGTTTTCAATACATTCTGGAGATAGTCTCTGCATTCAATTTGTGTCTGAAGACAACTGTAATTTTGTTGCTCATCATGTAACAACTCAACTGAAAATAAACCTTGTACTACTACCACTACGACTGTATGAGCTGGGGTGGGGGAGGAGGGGGGGGGGGTCTACACTGTGCGATGTGTAGGCCGAGCTGGCCGAGTTATTTATATGAAACATTCATTCTGCATATCTGCTGCCAGTCACTTAGGATCCGTCTGCAATTTGCTGTGTAATCCGAGTACTTAACTGCGTAAGGAAATACAATGTTCTCTGGTTTTCATAATAAAGGCAACTGAATTCAGTTTGAAAGGAACCCGGGGACGAGTGTTTGCTGTGTGGCAAAGAATGTTGGAACAGTACACTATTGTACAACTGCACATGAAGGTCAGGTGGGAACACAATAGCCAGAGATGTGTGTGTGTGTGTGTGAGAGTGTGTGTGAAAGGACATACAAGCTACTTGTTGGCCAGTTGACCTCAATCCTGGTCACTTGCATTGAATTTCAGGAGAAAATCCACACAGTGAAGCTGCTGTGGTGGAATGTCGGTCCAGAAGGAGGGTGAAGACCTTCTGGTGGAGATGACCTCAAAACGTTCCCATGGTATGAAAGGTTGGAGAGGCGGCCGGAGGGAGCAAAATCACGCGTGTTCATCTTTGAATGCTGCATGTGCAAGACAGTAATGGGAAGTGGAGTATATGCTGAAGAGGGCATTTTCTATACTGCTAAAAAAAAAAAAAAAAAAGGGGAACAATTAACCCACATCCACATCTTGATGAATCACCGCACGGTTTAATTCACTGAGAGGAAGATAAGTGTGACACTGAACAACAATGGGAACCAAGATCCTGAACCCAAATCATGCACTCATAATTCTGTGACGGCAGGACGGGGACAACTTTTAATGAACGCTGACGTTTACCCTGGGAGTACAGTCAAGTGTACTTGACTGAGATGCCAAAGAGAAAAGCCATGCGTTTTATGTTTTGAAAAAATATTATCCAGTTTATAAACGATCAAATAAAAAAAAGACGGTAAATGCTAAAATGCTGTAAAGGCAGAACGATGATGCAAGTTAACAAAGATGAGGGGAATAACTCTGCTGACAGTGCTGCTGCCTCATGGTTGACAGTCAAATGCTCTTTTTTTGTTTGTTTTACTTTTCTTTCAATAGTTGCCAGGTAAATCATTTCCGGGGACCAAATAACTTTTTTATTTTTTATTTTATTTTTTTAAATACCTAATCATTTCCGGAGGGTCCACCAATATGGGCGTTCTGCTGCACCTGAAGACCTGCACGTCCCAGTTCCTCGCGGGAAATATTATCAGATGTTGATCAAATAGTTGCACACAGAGGGGTGTCTGTGCCGTCATATCTTTTCACGTTCTCCGATCATAAAGACTTTTAAAGTGTAAGAGTGAATTTGTTTTAGCAATGCGTTTTTGGCTTATAACTCAACATGAAAAGTAATTACTCGCGGCTATATCTAACTCTTACTGGTATTTAAAATCGCATTTTGTGTGGAACAAATCGACAATTGTCCCTCGTGGAAGACAAAGTGGTTTCGCCCGTAGTGGCGCGAAATGGAAAAGGACCGCCTCCAACCAGCGACCAGCAGGTTTGTCAAGTCA
Organism: Nelusetta ayraudi; assembly: GCF_046127955.1. Classification (NCBI taxonomy): domain Eukaryota; kingdom Metazoa; phylum Chordata; class Actinopteri; order Tetraodontiformes; family Monacanthidae; genus Nelusetta; species Nelusetta ayraudi. The sequence continues at coordinate 437,641 of NW_027466284.1, forward strand.
AATCATTCACATCTAAAGGTGCTCGGTTTAGTTTCAAAATAAAATATACGTCGCTGCTCTGTCGCTTTCTTGGGCGCCACTTTTCCGGAAGCGCATTTTGTTTTGAAGGGCACAAAGCGGATATGTATCGTATTGCGTATCCCGTTGGCGACCACTTGCTTCGCGTTGCTGCACGTTGTGTTCTCAGTGTTGCACAGCAGTGGAGTTTAAAGTAGCGCTATTGTGCATTTGCTCGTTGTTGTGTGTTTTGGTTGTTTGTTTGTTTTTTTTTCCCCACACACACACGGCAGTAGTTTGAATTTGTTTCCGTTTCGGAGGATACATCACAAACTCAGTCTTCGTCCTGAAACTCCGGCCAGTTGCTTGGAATCATTGCGCACGAGCGACTTGTGTAACCTCTTGAGTTTGAGTTAGCAAACGTTGTTTTCGCGTGAAGCTCCACATCAAAGCTGAACTTGCAACAGTCGGCAACTATGAGCTGGTAAGTTTTGAACAACTTCTCCGCAGAGCGCCGTTTAGAGTCTGGCCGGGCGTCGTCGCTTTGGTGAAACACTTTGAAGTGTCTTCTCTCTCGGCTCACGCGATGCTGCGGGCTGTAAATGATAAGTCGAGTCAAGCTCGTGCATGTTTCCAACATCAGTGTGTGTGTGTGTGTTGGGAAGTGATTGTTCAAGCCCGCAGCCAGTACTGAAAAAAAAAAAAAACACAACCCGATTATTATGACTTTATTTATTCCAACAGATTTGAAGAAAAACGTCAAATAAATACAAATTGTAACCACGGTTATGCAGGAAAGAACACATTCTAATGTAAAAAAAAAAAAAAAAAAAAAAAAAAAAAAGACAACTCTTTAACATGAGTAAGCACTGCGTGTTGGTTGGATGGGACAAAGTTCATGAAAGGCCCCAGCAGCCCCTTCATGGGAGTCCTTTATTAGACTGGACATGGTGCAAGGAAATAAAAGGCTGTGTGTACGGCCTTTAAGCATAGTGTCAATGTAGCAGTATGGGGGGGGAAAAAAATAAAAAATAAAAAATCATTCCACTGTAATCAAATCCAATGTTCTTTGTTGTCATTGCAACAAGCGGGCCACAATGGAAATTTGTTTCTGGCTTCCTTCCCCGCAGTGCACTAAGTTAAAAGACAGTCAGATACACAGTTAAAAACCTTTTGACACACACATTCACCCCCCCCCCTCCTCCCAAATAAATAAATAAAATAATAAGTAAACAAAAAAAAACGTTTAAAAAGGTCAAATGTTCTTAGTGAATAGTGAAATAGTGAATGAATGAGTGGCGTACCGATGAATTAAGATATTAATGAGGCTCTAAGGTTGACTTTTGGTTCGCTGTAAGCAGCAGCAGCAGCCGCTTAAAGCCCCCCCCCCCACACACACACACACACACACACACACATACAGCCGTTGAATTGTGATGTGATGATGTTGGTTGTGCTGGCAGCACCAAGGAGGAAACCCGCAGCGCTTCCCCTCACTGTCCCAAACCCGATGAACCCGAGGAGCCTCGAGGCACCGCCATGGAGACGGAAGCTGCACCTCAAGGTCAGTCGTCAGCAGCAGCAGCAGCAGCAGCAGCAGCAGTTGCCTCCACCAGTCCAGCCTCTGTTAACCCCACAGTGTTGCGTGGTGCTCGGTTCTGCTGCATTATTCCACACACCAGCAGTTCATTCATCAACTGTGTGCACTTTCCTTCACCGTCCACAGGATTCTCCTCACATCCGCTTCATGTTGTCTATATGACTGCATGAACAGGATGTCTTTGACTTATGCACTGTTGTGTGTGTGTGTGTGTGTGTGTGTGTGTGTGTATGTCATGTTTGTATGCTGCGTCGTGCTTGTGTCAACATGTCTGACTGGAACTGTCCCAGTCTGTGTTGCTTGCTTACAGTCTGCTAGCCGTGCTTGTATGTAACTTCCTTTTAGTCACCCATGCTTAATGTCCCCTCTTTGAAACCCCGATGCTAAGCCCTGATAGCCTAGCATTGGCCCTGTCTATTTCTATGTGCCTAGATCTACTTGTGTCTTATCGTAGTTTCCCCCCCACCACCACCATGGCATCGGGGCAATTGTATTTCTTTGTATGAATTTGCACTGTCCCTTGATCAAGTAAACTGAACTGAAGCTGTATAGACTTTCCACTGACTGCTGCAGCTGCTTGCTGCATACACTGCAGACGTCTGCATGTAGGACAGTAGAGGCCCATGCAATCAGTGGCCTGTTTAAAAGAAAAGTCTTGTGAACTTGAATGAATCTTAACTCATAGCTTGGCGTTGATTGGCGCGTGATTGGTAATCACCGAGTCGACGCAGACGGTGATGAGATGTCTGCGGGTCTTTTTTTTCAAGATGTCAAAGCGGAGGGTGCGCCCTGCGGAGCAGTCATCACTCAGGAGATGGAGCAGGAGGAGAAGCAGCTGATGGAGGAAGGCGAGAGAAAAGAGAAGGAGATGATGGAAAAGGTTGGTGACTGAGAATCCTGGGCATTTTCAAAATAATGGCATCAAACAAGCGGCTCATTGTGACAGTTGGACACTCAGACAACCAAAGGTTCATTTCTAGTGAGCCTCTGGTTTCAAAAAGTGATTCCATTTCTGTCTTTGTTAATGCGTTTGCTATAAAATCCTGTGTGCCCCCCCCCCACCAGGCTCGCCAGTCCTGGGAGAGGGACCCCAATGACATGCGCTTCAAGAGGCTGCAGCATCTGCTGCAGAAGAGCAACATCTATTCCAAGTTCCTGCTGACTAAAATGGAGCAACAGCAGAATGAGGTGGGACACGGGGAGGAGGATTGGGGGGGGCGGGGGGGGTAGTAGTGGCTGAGTGTGTGCTGCAGTGACCTGCTTCTCTCCAGCTCAGCTGCCGTCACAACATCTAACGGCTGTCCTGTCAATGCTTTCAGGAAAAGGTCAAGAAGGAGAGAATCGTGAAGAAGACCAAGAAGGTGAGAACTGATGGAGCCACAGTCCAATCACACTCTCGTTCATTCAGTCATTCAGTCATTGTTTCAGAGATGAGGGTTTCACACTAGAAGCAGAGATGCAGCAAGATGCCGGTGATCACTGCCGCCTTGATTGCTTAACGTCGTCCTCCATCATGCAGGAGGACGATGTTTTTAAACCACGTGTGACCCAATACGAAATACTTTTTTTTTTTTTTTTTTTCTCTCAGACGCAGAGCGCCAGTGGGTCAGAGCAGGAGAAAGGTAGGACACCTCCAGGCAGTAGAACCTGGCAGTAGTTCTTAAAGCTCTGGGGTGGGATTGCAGTGCACTGTACATGCAAGCTATCGGCCAGCTTCAGTGGATTCCTCTGCACTTCTGCCCCCAGATGCAAAGAAGCGGAGGAGAAACGACGACTACAAGATAGCAGACGTGATGTCTAAAGAGGTAAAGAGTTGCATTACTGTCGGTCACATTGTACCTTCAGTGAGTGAGTCAGCGACTCACTGTGGTTCACATTGTGTCTCTTCTACCAGGAGATAATGTCCCAAGCCAAGAGAGCCAAAGTGGAGGAATCGGTAACGTTGCATCTGACCTTCTTGAGTAGAGGAATAAATATATTCACAATTCTTTAAAAAAAAAAGAAGTCTTTCTGAATGTTTGACGTCATTATAATGGAAACCTGCCTGACCAGGGTGAGCAGGCCAGCCCGAAGAAGCTGGAAGCCGAGGACATCGAGAAGATGAGCGACACCAACGAGGACATCAAGCACCGGCTGTCGGAGACGGTGCGGGACAACGCCAAGCAGCTGCTCCACCCACACAGGAAGGTGGCGGGCGAGCCGGTGCCCGTCCAGCAGCCGGAGCTCTTCACTGGAGGGGTGATGAGGTGGTACCAGATAGAGGGCATCGAGTGGCTCAGGGTCAGTGCACTCCAGTGGCTCCTTGGTCAAAGGTCCAGTGGGTAATCATTGGCTGTGGTGGAGTGTTGCACCACAACTGGTGTGGACAATCCAGCATTGCGTAGTTCCCTGGTAGGATCAGGAGAGGAAGTCGGAGGCGCTGCAATTTAAAATGTAACCACTGGATGTTGCAAATTCTCCACATATTACCCACTGAACCCTTGATAAACCTTTTCATTCTTATTAGTTTATGGGTGTGGCCATAGATTCAAACATTTTTTTCAGCTGCCAGTAATGCTGCTTTTCCTCCTGCTCCTCCTCCTCCTCCTCTTCCTCCTCCTCAGATGCTGTGGGAGAACGGCATCAACGGCATCCTGGCTGATGAGATGGGTTTGGGCAAAACCATCCAGTGCATCGCACACATGGCCATGATGATCGAGAAGAAAGTCATGGGCCCTTTCCTGGTGGTGGCGCCGCTCTCCACTCTGCCCAACTGGATCAGCGAATTCAAGCGCTTTGCTCCGGAGGTAGGAGCTGCAGCGTGGGTGGACCTCACCTGGTTGGTGCCGTGGAGCAAAGCCGTCCTTCCTGGTGGAATGCTCTGTTGGTGGAGCTGCTTGGTAGCAGCCTCCCGGCCAGCAGGGGGCGTGGCTGACGGAGCCTGCGTGTGCTGTGTGTGTGTCGCAGGTGTCGGTGCTGCTGTACCACGGCACTCAGCCGGAGAGAGCCAAGCTGCTGAAGCAGATCCGGAGGCCCCAGGGGTCCCTCAACATGTGTCCGGTGGTGGTCACCTCCTTCGAGATCTCCATGATCGACCGCAAGTTCCTGCAGGTACACAACACCTTTGCATGGGTTTATTCATTGGGTTCATTTTCACTCCAGAGCAGTCTGTGGCTGTGTGGGAGGAGCTCTGTGTTTGATCAGGACCTCCTCATCAACATTTGACCTTCTTCTGAATCACTGAACCTTCAGCGAAGACGGATGAAACCCTTTGCAGTGTCCTGCCTGCTTGACGGTCCAACGTTGCATGAGATCCGTCCCGTTCTTATCGACTCCTGTCCCTTCCTCCGTTGCTTCAGCGCTACCAGTGGAAGTACCTGATTGTGGACGAGGGCCACAGGATCAAGAACCTCAACTGTCGGCTGGTGCGGGAGCTGAAGAGTCTCCCCACCGACAACAAGCTGCTGCTGACCGGCACGCCGCTGCAGAACAACCTGGCTGAGCTCTGGTCCCTCCTCAACTTCCTGCTGCCGGAGGTCTTCGACGATCTCAAGAGGTACCGAGCCGCGGTGTCCTCCTCCCGCTGCATCGTCTCCGTCAGCAAAGCTCTCGTTCCCCTCGGTGACCGATGCGTCTTCTCGCTCTCAGCTTCGAGTCGTGGTTTGACATCGACTCCCTCAGCGAGGCTGAGAACGTGGTGGCGGTGGAGCGCGAGCAGAGCATCCTCAGCATGCTGCACCAGGTCAGTGGTCACTCATTGATTGGCTCCAAACTGGGTACACACCCAGCAGCCGTTGAACAGAATTAAACCAGGCGACCCCGCGGCCACGATGGCTCCAGCTTCTCTGAAGTCACTCAGGTGTGGGCCGGCCACGGAGCTGCACACCTTCACAAGGATTGTTGTTTTTCTTCTAAGCACACACAGCGCCGTGTTTAAGATGTTCTTCAAGGCTGGCTCGGAAGCACGGATAAAAGATCTTTATTTTTAGCTCGCAGGTATGAAAGGTGAAGCGGTGACAGCGGCAGCGTTGTGATTCAATCTCCTAAAATAATTCCCTGCACTGACTGGCAGCATTTTCCCTGCTCAGAAGCAGACTCCAGGCTTCTGGAGCTTCTGGAGCTGCTGGAACTGCCATTGTGCCGCCGGCCGGGCTCCTCTGTGATCCGGCAGAACTCTTGAGCTGACGGTCAACCATTGTTGCTTTCAGATTCTCACTCCCTTCCTGCTCAGAAGACTCAAGTCGGACGTGACGCTGGACGTCCCTCCCAAGAAGGAGATCATCGTGTACGCTCCGCTCACGGCCAAGCAGGTCTTGTTCTACACGGCCGTGGTCAACAAAACCATCGCCAAGACGCTGGGGGTGGAAAAGGTACCGCAGCAGACGGAGTTGAACTGCCGCGCCCCCCTGCGGGGCGGCTGCAGTGCGGCGTGAACGCTGCCGTATTCATGTTAATCTGCCACAGATCCTGTGTGACAGCGAGCCAACCATCTGCTGTCATTATATTAGCATCACTTGGGGCAACGCTGATGCTTATTAATCAAAGGTCCAGTGTGTATAATTGGCTGGATTTATGATTTTTATAAAGGGAAAAGCTTCTTATGCTGCCCATCAATACATCAGTTAAAGTCTTTACTGCTACTACCTCCCCAGAGAGTCAATCTTATTGTCATGGTCCCAGTACTCCCAGTTAGCCTCCATCTGGCACCAGCATGTTTCTAAGGAAGCCTGCTGCGGACAATCCAGCTGCCCGGCAGCAGAGCGTTTGGTATTTAGGCTGACCACTAGGGGGCGTCCTTAAGTAAACTAACCAAGAAAAGGAGGAGGAGCCCTGCAGTCTGAAATGTCACCACTTGATGTCGCTGTTTCTTCTCAAAATCTCCCAACTGTTACACACTGGACCTTGGAGAGGGATATTTTTTTAATAGTACCACATGTGGACTTGACAAAGCCATCAAAAGAGCCTCGTGGCTGCTGGTTGCAGATGCTGAACCTGTGCTGTAATCTTCTCTGTCGGAACCGCATTCAAATGGGTCTCCCTGTCTGGCAGACCGAGGCTCCTGTCGCTGTGACGGCCAGCGGGCGGCCGAAGAGACGCACTCGCAAGGTGGTGGACTACAAGGAGCAGGGCGGAGACTCCCCGTACGACCTGGAGAAATACCTGGAGAAGATCCGCAAGGAGAGCGAGCACAGGTGGGTGATGGCCGTCCATCACACACACACACACACACACACACACCACTGAGAACCTGCTCAGTAACCCCACCATGCTCCTCCTCCTCCTCCTCCTCCTCCTCCAGCTCCACTCCAGTGCTGCAGGTCCAGTGTCCTCTGGACGCCCAGATCAACCTGAAGCTTCAGAACATCCTCATGCTGCTGAAGAAGTGCTGCAACCACCCCTACTTGGTGGAGTACCCACTGGATCCTGCCACTCAGGAGTTCAAGGTATCATCACCTGAGTTCCTCACACTCTGATGGTCTCAGGACGTCTGAAGGACCAACTGGCACCACTGTGGGCCTGAAACAGCCTGCAGCATCTATAAACACCGACTGGAAGCTGTGGAACCGCAGTCGTGGCCTTGCGTTGCTGCCTCACAGTCGGTGAGCTTCGAAGGATTCCGCGCTCACTGCTCTGGCGTCTCGTCCCCTGCAGATCGACGAGCAGCTGGTGCAGACCTCCGGGAAGTTCCTCATCCTGGACCGAATGCTGCCTGCGCTGAAGAAGAGAGGACACAAGGTGAAGCAGCGGCGACGCAGTAAAGCCGAACTTTACGCACCAGCGTGTTTGAAATTATTTTGCGCAGGCCTCAAAACTTCAGAAGGTCGTGTGAGCCGATCGTAGGGTGGTCTTGCTCTGCTGACTCTAAATGGGGGGGGTTTGTTCTTCTGCCGTGGTGCTCCAGGTTCTCATCTTCAGCCAGATGACGTCCATCCTGGACATCTTGATGGACTACTGCTACCTGCGAGGCTTCCAGTACAGCCGACTGGACGGCAGCATGGCGTACGCCGACAGGGAGGAGAACGTGAGTGACGGAGACCTTCAGCTGTGCCCCGGGACCCCTCGTTCAGCTCATTCATGCAGCCCGATGACTAATTCTGGCTAGCAGAGTCGGAGTGAAGGAGCAGCTCCCGAGTCTGAGCGCATCTCAAGACGCTCTTGTCTTCTCCTCTCCTCTCCTCTGGTAGATGAGCAAGTTCTCCAAAGATCCCGAGGTGTTTGTGTTCCTGCTGAGCACCAGAGCAGGAGGTCTGGGCATCAACCTGACTGCAGCCGACACCGTCATCATCTTTGACAGCGACTGGGTGGGTGTCTGCCTGCTGCTCTGCCGATGGATGGATGGATGGATGGATGGATGGGTGGATGAATGAGTGGATGGGGGATGGATGGATGGGTGGACGGACGGATGGATGGGGGATGGATGGGTGGATGGACGGACGGATAAATGGATGGATGGGTGGATGAATGAGTGGATGGATGGATGGATGGATGGATGGACGGATGAAGGGATGGATGAGTGGATGGACGGACGGATGAATGGACGGATGGGTGGACGGATGGATGGATGGACGGGTGGACGGATGGATGGGTGGACGGACGGATGGATGGACGGACAGATAAAGGGATGGATGAAGGGATGGGTGGATGAATGGGTGTATGGATGGATGGATGAATGGATGGGGGATGGATGGACGGGTGGATGGATGGATGGGGGATGGATGGATGGGTGGATGAATGAGTGGATGGGGGATGGATGGATGGATGGACGGACGGATGAAGGGATGGATGGATGGATGGGTGGGTGGATGGATGAATGGATGGATGAATGGATGGATGGATGGACGGACGGATGAAGGGATGGATGGATGGATGAAGGGATGGATGGATGGATGGGTGGGTGGATGGATGAATGGATGGATGGATGAATGGACGGACGGACGGATGGATGGATGGGTGGGTGGATGAATGCTCACTGCTGGTGTGTCGCTGCTCCTCCAGAACCCTCAGGCCGACCTGCAGGCCCAGGACCGCTGCCACCGTATTGGTCAGACCAAACCAGTGGTGGTTTACCGCCTGGTCACCGCCAACACCATCGACCAGAAGATCTTGGAGAGGGCCTCAGCCAAGAGGAAGCTGGAGCAGATGGTCATCCACAAGAGTGAGCGCTCGCACACCCGCCGTCTCAACTGGCTCTGGTGACAGCGCCCCCCGGTGGTGGACTGACGAACAGCTTCATTCTCTCGCTCCCGTGACTCTGCAGATAAATTCAAAGGTGGGAAGGCGGAGCTGAACCAGGCCAAGAGCTGCATCGACCTGGACGAGCTGATTGAGATGCTGAAATCCAGAAGCTCCGAGAGGTGAGACCAGCGAGGACCTGGAAGAGCACCAGGTGAAGGCTGCATGTTGTAAGGAAGCAGTGACTAACCTGGTGTCTCTCAGGGAGGTCAAGGCGTCCATGGGGAAGGTGATCAGCGACAAGGACCTGGAGCTCCTGCTGGACCGCAGCGACCTGCTGGGTAAGAGTCCCCACCTCCCAGCAAAATAGAAATTCATATTTTCTAGCACGCTGGCTGAGTGACGCTGTTCCATGCAACCCAAATAAGTGACATGTGGGCCCCTCCCCCCTCCCCCATGTATGTTGTGTTCATGTGTGCTGCTCTTTCCTTCTTCAACCTCACTTTAAACCCTCCTCCTCCTCCTCCAGACAAAGGCAAGGGGACCAGGAACACGGCCAAGGTGGGAGTCTTCCGGGTGGTGGACGCCCAGGAGTCCTCTGACATCACCTTGTCTTGAGAGCAGAAGCTCTGGAGCGCCACCACCAGGAGAGAGTGGAGCTGCGGTCTCCCAGACTCCACTCGTGGCCTTTTAAACTCCTGCTTTAACTGCCCTCACACTGCTGTCCACTTTGACTCCTCTCAAAGTTCTCCAAGGACCAAAAGTCTCCCGTGGGTCTTCAAGTTCCACAGAAACCACAGGAGACATGTTCTGACTTCTTTCCCGTTAGAGTTCCCTGTATGACCAACAGCTGATTTCATGTTTTCTCAATAGTGTGTGTGTGTGTGTGTGTGTGTGTGTGTGTGTGTGTGTGTGTGTGTGTGTGTGTGTGTCAGAACAGCCAGTACTGTAATTCTTCATCGTGTCATGTTCCTCTGAGGTGTGTGTGTGTCTGACATGGCCGGGCTCACCGGCGCCCCCCTACTGACAACTGCTGTAATTGTGTCTTCATGCCACGTTTCGTTCCTTCCCTGTTGCTTTTCCTCCCTAGTGGTTGTGAAGCGTCACTGCAGAGCTGGCGGCAAACTACGTCCAACTGCCCCTGACTGTAGTTGGCGGTTCTCACTCTTGGCACCACTATGTTCTAATCAAAGCACTTTCTGCCACTTATGTGTACTTGTTCTTTTGCTTTTTAAAATAAATAAACGTTCTTGTCCTCTAAAGCCCACTTCTCTGAAATGTCAGCGTTTTTTTTTTTTTTTTTTTTTAAATAAGCAGCTGTGTTAAATTTGTCTTTGAGAATCTTTAAAAACTAAAAAAAAAAAACTTAAATTTATATCATGAAAAGCCAGCAGAGGGCAGTAATGCTCATTGTTGATTTTAAAATGTGAGGGTGGACATCCCCTCCAAAGTCAAAGTCAAAACCATTGCAAGCACAGAACTGAAAGCTTTTTGTTTTCTCAGTCAGACAGACATTCAGTTATCAGACAGACAGACAGTCAGTTAGTCAGGCAGACAGACAGACAGTTAGACAGTGAGACAGACAAGTCAGTTAGTTAGACAGACAGTCAGTTATCAGACAGACAGTCAGTTAGTCAGGCAGACAGACAGACAGTTAGACAGTGAGACAGGCAGACAGTCAGTCAGACAGACAGGCAGTCAGTTCGTCAGACAGACAGGCAGACAGGCAGGCAGTCAGTTAGTCAGACAGACAGGCAGTCAGACAGACAGGCAGTCAGTTAGTCAGACAGTCAGGCAGGCAGACAGACAGGCAGACAGGCAGGCTTTGAAGCTCTTGCTGTGGTCTGGCCTCACTGTTGAAAGCTTTCAGTCTGCGGTGCTGCCTTCAGGGACAGGGCAGGGCGTGGCGACTGCAGCCACCTGCTCAGGTGTGTTGGTGCACAATCACTGCAGCGCCACCACTGCGTCCCTGCCGCCTCTCAGCTCGGCCGCTGCAGATCTTCCTGCTGCTGGACATTGGAAGGTGAGGAGGAGGAAGCGTTGCGACATCGTAGAACTCCTCCCCAAGCGACCCCTCCGTTTTTACGTCCGACCTCTTTTCTGTGTGTTTCAGCCATGGAGCGTCTCAAGTTGGTCCTGCAGTACTTCCAGTCCAACTCCGAGTCCATCTCCAACGGCATCTGCATCGTTCTGGCCCTGGTCAGCGTCAAGCTCTACACCAGCTTCGACTTCAACTGCCCCTGCCTCCCTCAGTACAACAAGCTCTACTCCCTGGGCGTGATGATCGTCCCCCCCGTCATCCTCTTCTTCCTGGGCTTCCTGGTCAACCGCCACACGGGGGTCATGATGGACGAGTGGATGAGACCCACCGGGAACAGAACCAAAAACCCGTCCGTCGTCAAGTGAGTCGGGAATCTCTCGTCTTCGTGACGTCGTGGATTGACGACGATGAAATACATTTCAAACCTCAGCGGCGGTGAAAACGACCGAGCAGCTGTTGTGTTGTTATTCTGTTGGTTCTTGACGTGTAAAAAAGTCCAACAACAAATGCAAACGAATCATAGCAACAACCTTTGAGCTGACCGAGTAGAAAATACCTGCAGCGCTCAGCAGCAGGCAGCAGAGTGTTGACTGAGCCAGGTTGAGTAACATCCTGTTATTCACTGCACTGCAGTGGTAAAGCAAAACATTTGTCCGCATTTATTCTCCAACGCTAACAAGTTGGAGAAGAAGGAGGTCCAGTGGGATGAGTGAGTAGGACTGAGGCTGAGCCACTCGTGCACAGATGCTCCTCTAAGAGTCTGGACACTGGAGCAAAACATGCACCATCCTCCTGCAGGTATCTTTTCTCAGCCATGATCCAGAGGGCGCTGTTGGCCCCCATGGTGTGGATCCTGGTCACTCTGCTGGATGGGAAGATCTTCATCTGTGCCTTCAGCGTCAGCGTGGATCCTGAACTCTTCTCTGGTATCTTCAAGGTTTATGTGGTTCATCTGGTCTCAGGCTTGCTCTGTCAGCAAGCATCAATGGTATCTTATACAGGAAATGCGTGGGGCATTTTTTTCCTCAGGCTTACCCAACAACACGGGTCTGGACGTGAGCAACATCATGGCGAAGGTGCCGTGCAAGGAGGACGTGATCTTCAGAAACAGCTCCTTCAGGAAGGCCGTCTCTCGCTACGTTCGCTGCTATTCACAAGTAAGTTTGAGTTTCCTTTCAAATTAAAGCACCATCTACAGAACCTCAGCTGTGGCCTTCTGGGGGGGTTCAGTTCCAACATTCAATGAGGCGGTGTTCTCCTTCCCTCGACTGTAGAATTGCACTGTTGATGCTCCAGCGCAGTTCTGCTGCAGTTCTGTCATTTAGAAGAAACTGCAATCAATGTAATCAAACATGAAGTGCTTAACGTACAGATGTCAAAGCAAGAACAACCATATATGGACGGCAACTGTTGGTAGCAGTAGCTGTAGCAACTGTGATATGTGTCTTTATGGAATGACCGCTTTGCAGTGGAAACTGCGACTCCCTGCGGTTTCCAGGGAGTTGTGACGGACGACCTGCAGGCTCCTTGAAACAAAAGGCGACAACTTTCTGGTTTCTCCTGTTTTTTTTTACCTCCAAGTGACTTTTCAGAGGGACACATGCACAACGCTAGCTGCAAAAGTAAAGTAAAGAGTATAGAAAGTGTGTACGGTATGAGTGTAAGAGTGACACAATGTCCTTTTTGAAAACAAATCCTGATATTGGAGTTAAAAATAAATAAATAAAAAAAATGCGGACAATATTTTGGTGTCGCTGTGAATCTCTGGAGTTTCTTCAACTCCATGCTGGAACGTTTTTTATCAGCAGATTCCTCAAAGTTTTACTATTGAACTCTGACAAATGAACGGGTCCCAACCCAACCCAACCAGATCCAGTTTGGTTCTTTTGCTCTTTAAAAATAGACTGCAGGGACAGGAATGTGCTGTTGTTTTGAAAGAGTGGTTGTCATGCTTGACCACTTGCAGAAACACAAAGACACGAAGAGTCACTGACTGACAAACATCAGCAGCTCCACTGCTGGCATTGTGACGCCTGCGCCTCCTCTCCTCTCCTCTCCTCTCCTGGTCCAGGCCGTGGGCTGGTCCATCCTCCTCCTGGTCATCGTGCTGGGTGCGCTGACCCGCCTGGTCAAGCCCTGCTTCGACGACCACGGCTCCTTCCTGCAGACGCGCTACTGGAGCAACTACCTGGACGTGGAGCAGAAGCTCTTCGACGAGACGTGCGTGCTGCACGCCCGCGACTTTGCCAAGAAGTGCGTGGTGCAGTTCTTCCAGGACGTGAGGGACGAGGCTGCGCTGCGCCTGCCCCACCCCCACCCCTGCTGCCAGGAGCAGTGGGAGGAGCAGCAGGAGGAGCAGGAGGAGCGACTCCACGGCATCTCCAGGAGGGAGCAGGTGGACCAGCTGCTCAACAGGTGGTACCACAGCAAACCTGAGCTGGATGTGAGCAGGATGGCCTACAGGCCCAGAGCGTGTGTGACCTGGGAGGACCCACAGGGAAACACTCTCTACTCTGACGTGTGACCGCAACGCAGACTAATAAAGTTTGGTGTTTTTTTAAAAAAAAAAAAGAAAAAAAAAAGATGTACTTTTTATAGTTTTCTTCAATTAACAGGAAATGGTTGTTTTTTTTTTATGTCTTTTTATATTGTTAAACGCTTCACATACTGCCCATAAATACATTCATAAGAGTGCAGTACAGTAAAAGTCATTTGGTTTTCTTTTCCTTACAACGGTTCTCATATACAGTACTACCTAGAACATTAAAATATCCTGAACAGGTTGCTGTGTTTGTGCAATTCAAAACTTAAAAAGTGTAAATAAAGAACTGCTTTCAGTCAGGGCGATCACACCGTGCACACACGGTGCAGGGCATGGAAAGATCCAGAATAGTTGTGCGGTGCAGAGTTTGTTGCTGGCTTCATTTGACTGGCGCAGGGTTTGACCTGGTTTGCATACTGGCTGTCGGCCTGGAGCTCAGCGACGCTGGACACATGCAAATGTCCATGTGGAGATCTTTCTTCTCCCAGCAGAGCCATGTGGGTGAAAATGCCAAAGAAGTCTCCCAGCTACTTTATTTTCTCTCTCTCTCTCTTTTTTTTTTCTTCCATCTTTTGCAGCCAGCACTGAACACACATGACACTGTGATTCACAAAGCAGCCACCAGTTCCATCAACACTTTGGATACCAGTCAGTGGTGTCCAAAGGAGAAGAGTAGAAAGAGTGAGTGATCGTAACAGCAGGATGGTGGTTCTCACCTGGACACTGAGGTGCAGGTGTCATCAAGCAAAGCTTCACAGTGGAGAGAAACATCTTGCAAACGTTGCCTTTTCATCCAATTTCTATGTTTTGTATTTGTGTGAGCCCCAATAACTGAACCGTTTCCTAAGGGTGGGTCAGTTGAAACAGTTTGAAACAGTGCCCTCTAGTGTTTACTGTTGCAGTGCTCCAGGTTGCGGTCGTACTTCAGTGGCTCTCAACTGGCGGAGTCTCAGGAGAGGAGCCGCGTTGTTTTCTGTCTTTCATCGTTTTCCTCATCGTGAAGTCGAGACGCCAAATTTATTCCACATAAATAAAACCACGAGCCTCCTTTAGAGGAGAGAGAGAGAGATGGATAGATAGACTGATAGATAGACTGATAGATAGATAGATAGATAGATAGATAGACTGATAGATAGATAGATAGATAGATAGATAGATAGATAGACTGATAGATAGATAGATAGACTGATAGATAGATAGATAGATAGACAGACTGATAGATAGATAGATAGATAGATAGATAGATAGACAGACTGATAGATAGACTGATAGATAGATAGATAGACTGATAGATAGATAGATAGATAGATAGATAGACAGACTGATAGATAGACTGATAGATAGATAGATAGATAGATAGATAGATAGACAGACTGATAGATAGATAGATAGATAGATAGATAGATAGACAGACTGATAGATAGACTGATAGATAGATAGATAGACTGATAGATAGATAGATAGATAGATAGATAGACAGACTGATAGATAGACTGATAGATAGATAGATAGATAGATAGATAGATAG